>NC_064645.1:407009018-407312049 GCF_023864345.2 Schistocerca serialis cubense
CATATTGTTATACTTTACTAAATGTCTTCTCTGGAAACTATCTAGAACAGATATAATGGAAGCCCACTCACGATGGAAATTTATTGGTTCTCATAGTAACAAAGAAACCTCACTTCTAAAAATGGTTCAAATGGCTCTGAGCACTATGGGACTTAACTTCTGAGGTCATCAGTCCCTTAGAACATAGAACTACTTAAACCTAACTAATCTAAGGTGATGTGAGTCAAAGCTCCAGAATCTAAATACCAAATCTCCCTTTCTGCTGCTATAAAGGGTTTCTTGTGTTCTGACTGTTTTCTAGTTATATTTTCTTTCTCAACCTTGCTACAGAAATTCTGTTGCACTCGTAGCAGTTAATAAAGCGTTTTGTATGACTGTTTATTTAGATATAATGCTGGGTTTTCATTTCCTTTTGCATCTTCAGATTTCACATATAGTAATAGTTTTACTTTATTAGATTAACCGATGGGATGTGTGACACTGTTTTCAAGTACCATAATCACAGGTTGACAGGCCCCGAAAGATCAAGTCATCTAGCCAAGAGCAAAGTTCATATCTACTCTTCACTAACTGGGAATTTCATTTCATTTAAGTTAAACACAGTCATTACAGTTCAGCCACAGTAGTCATCTATCAAACTGCATTTATCTAATTTGATACTGATTAATGTTCTAAGCAAGTTCATTCTTCGCGATAGTCCACAGTTTCAAATGCTTTTTCCAAGACTATCCAAGCTCCTGCTTCTGTACTCGTGCTCCTTGTATAGAATAATTTGTCTTGTCAATGGAGAGTAGAATCTGGGAATGTCTCTTTTCTTCCAAGAATCTTCCAGTTTCGTTGGGTCCAAAGGAGAGTTTTCTGAAACATCCCACACATTGCTATGGACTAAATATGCACATTTCCACATTGCGTAATTTTTGTGTCCAATCAACTTTTCAACTGCTGTAAGTCCAAATGATGCCATACCATTCATTTTTAGGTCTGAATGAAAAAAGTACCCGTTTCTGCATGCACAGATGATCAGTGTTGTAATTTGTGCTGGAGCTAAAGACATTTACGAAAACAATGCTATGAAAATGTATAAAGAGCTCTTGAGTGTTTTGCTAGTACTGTCAAATACAAACATTTTCCTGGTGAACTTTCCCCACAGGCATGATTTACCTGAATGGTCATGTGTGAATAAGGAAATTCACAGAATTAATGCGAAACTTAAAAGTAGTTGTAGGCTATTCAGCAATGTGAAATTAATTGACGCAAACACACTTGATAGAGAATGTTTTACGAAACATGGGCTTCACCTAAACAGAAATAGGAAGGCCAGGTGAGGAACCTTAATAAGGGAAGCAATTAAATGTAATTACAAAGCGACAGCCACCGAACTGGGATGGTATAAATTTCCAATAGCAGAAACACCAGCACAAACAGCAGCAGCACGCAAATGGACCGTCCAAAAAACAGCAGCAACAGAGGAACCTACTACTGGACCAACATTAGCAGCAGCAGAACTAGCAACAGAAGCAATAGTTACAGCATCAAAAACCAACCAACCAGAATCATTAGCAGTCACAGCAACATCAGAAGCAGTAGTTCCAACATCAATATCCAAGCAACCAGAATCACTGACATTCACTGCAACAGCACACAGCAGCAGCAGTGGAAATAGGAGCAGTCATCACACCAGAAGAAGGCAGCCACCCTTGAGAAGCCAGGATTTTTGCTGGGGCAAAACAGTGAACACCAGCACATAACAGGGAAACAGGGAAATGTTTGCAAGCAGAGGAATCTACAACAAGGTATGAAATCTTGTAACAGTGTAAGAGAAAATGCATCAACAGAGTGTAAAGTCACAGGTCAGTTGGATTGTTCAAATCAGCTAAGAATTATGAGTCTGAACATTCAGTGTCTTAAAAACAAGTACCTTGAACTTGAGGTAGCAGCAAATAGTGACCATATTGATTGTTTATGTGTTATGGAACATTGGTGCAGGGACAGTGAACTAAACAGCATAAACTTAAGCCAATATAAACTTGCCAGTCAGTACTGTAGGCAAAATGCCAAAGGTGGTGGTGTATGCATTTATCTAAATCCCAAGCTTAAATTTAAGTTAAGACACAAGGCTAAACCATTAATCATAGAAAAGGATTTTGAGGCAGTAGCCATTCAGTTATATAGTTTAAAGAAGAAAATAATTGTTGGAGCAATATACAGGTCACCATCTGGAGATACTGAAGTCTTTCTTAAGAATTTGGAAGAAATGCTCAACATTTTCTCAAATGAGAACTCTACCATAATTCTTTGTGGTGACTTTAATATTAATCTATTGGTCCAGAGTCCAGTAAAAAACAAGTTTTTAGACATACTAAAAAGCTTCAACATGTTCCCCCACATATCAGCTCCCACTAGAATAACAGATTCCAGTGAAAGCCTAATAGATAACATCTTCTCAAATGTGGACACACATGAAGTTGCAGTTACAAATGTGAATATAGGATTATCAGATCATAATGCACTAACCTGTAAACTCACTGCAACTCCCAAGGAGGAGGAAAATAAAAAGGAGTACAAACGATTTTTCTCTACTGAAAATTGTAATCAGTTCAAAAATAATTTAAAAAATGCAGTTTGGTTAGAGGTCCTGGCACAAACAAACACAAATGATGCTTACAATATATTTGCTTCCACTTTTATGACATACTTTGAAATGTGTTTCCCAAAAAAGCTTTTGAGTTATAGATCATCTGGATCCAAAGGGACCTGGATTACACCCGGAATTAAAAAGTCAAGTGAAACCATGAAATTACTAAGTTTAAAGTTAAAAACATGTCACGATCAGCAGTTTGTTGAAAGACTTACCGCAAAGTAATAGCAAAAGCAAAATTATTAAGTAATGATAGATTAATAAGGCAAGCTAGTAACAAGTCCAGAATGATGTGGAAAATGGTAAAAAAAGAAACTGGGGGTCAAACTAAAGAACAGGAAATCAATCTTAAAAATAATGAAAATATTCCCATAGAAAAAGATGCCATGGCAAACTACGTAAACAATTATTTTGTAAATATTCCCCTTACTTTAAGTAGTAAATTTATGCAACAACCAACAGTGACAACTCCAATGGTAAATACCAGCATGATGGCAATGCCAACAGATGAGCATGAAGTTCTAAAAGTCATTAAATGCTTGAAATCCAAAATGTCCTCTGGCTTGGATGATGTACCTGTATCAATAATTAAGAAAATTGCTCCATGTGTTGTCAAACCTATAGTGCACATAGCAAACTTGTCCCTTAGTGAAGGGATATTTCCGGACAAACTTAAAATCTCCAAAGTGATACCTCTATACAAAAATGGTGACAGACATAAAATAGAAAATTACCGACCTATATCTCTCCTTCCAGCCTTCTCCAAAATACTTGAGGAATTAATGAAAATCAGGGTTACATAATATCTAGAAAAACATAAACTAATAAATAACAGTCAACATGGCTTTCGAGCAGGGCACAGTACAGAAACAGCCATATTGGACTACACAACAGAAATAGTAAGAAATATGGAGTCAAATAAAGAGGTTGTTGGAATTAATCTAGATTTATCCAAAGCATTTGATACTGTGAACCATGTAATATTACTAGAGAAACTTGAAGCAATAGGCATCAGGGGTACTGTTAAAAAATGGTTTGAATCTTATCTGCAAAACAGGTCACAAGTTGTTGAGCTGAGGTCATCCAACAATCTTCACAATTTTAAACTCGTATCTGAACCAAAACAAATTGAAATAGGTGTTCCACAGGCCAGCATTCTGGGCCCATTGTTATTTCTAATTTATATCTATGATATACAGGCTCCAGACAGCTCAGCCAAAATTCTACTATTTGCAGATGACACGAGTATCATAATTAGTGATATAAAAGAATCATTGTGTACTACAGCAGAGAAAACGCTCTCATACATCCAGTCATGGTTTTATTCAAATAAGCTGACATTAAATACAAAGAAAACAAACTTTATACAGTATGGAAGCAAGTGTCAAGGGGAAAATATGTGCCTTATGCTGGATAGCAAACAAATAGAAAAAGTGTGCACTACAAAGTTTCTGGGAATGTGAATTGACCAAGATTTAAACTGGAATGAACACAGTGTGTATCTCACCCAGAAACTTAGCTCAGCATGTTTTGCCTTAAGAATAATATCCAAGGTATGCAGCAAAGAATGTATTAGAGCAGTGTATTTCAGTTATTTCCAATCAGTTGCAAGCTATGGCATAAGTTTTTGGGGAAAAACCAGGTCAAGACTAAATGACATTTTTATTATGCAAAAAAGAGCTATTCGTATCATGACACACAGCCCACCACAAACTCACTGTAGACCCTTATTCAGACAACTAAAGATACTAACAATACCATCAATATATATTTTTAAATGCCTGGAAATGATAAGTAAAAATAACTGCGATCTCCAAACCAACTCAAGCTACCATGATCACAATACAAGGCATTGTAAAGACTTCCACATTCCCTATGTAGCAAAAACTAGAAGTCAGAAACATGTTAGCCACTTAGGAATAAAGCTTTTAAATGCACTTCCATCTCAAATTAAAGAATTGAAAGGTAAAAATAATTTCAAGCATGAAGTAAAAAAATACTTGATGGAAAAATGCTTCTACAGTTTAAATGAATACCTGTCTCAGACTGTGAATTGAAGCCTGTAGCCTACTTATTTTTTTAAAAATTCGGACTAATTAAATGATGTTTTCAACTTTGTAATTATGATACTTAGGAAAAATCTGTTAAATATCCGTAATACGTTTTTGTGTATATCCATAACAAGTTTTGTGTATAAGGCATAGTTCATTATCTAAAATTTTTTATTGTGAGCATGTACTTTTGTTTTTTGGGTAATATGTTCTTGTACACTACTTATGTACTATGTGTATGTAATTTGTTTGCTGTTTGTATATGTTTGTCAATTTATTATGTGTATGTGTTGTTATGTGTTACGTGTAATCAAATGACAAATCCTATATCACATGTGTGACCTACTGGATGCTAAATAAATAAATAAATAAATTCAACAAAAAGTTAAAAACAAAAATCATTGACACACATGTAACTTACTTACAAACCGACTTCAGATTTCCATGCACACTTTTTATTTTTAACCCTTATAAAACATTGCTTTCACACCTGGTCCTGGGCTCATAACCGTTTTGTTGAGCATTTTTGGCATTAACATGAAATAATTGTAAAAGGACATTTGATTAAATGGAAAGCCAGTACATACACTACAACCACAGCACATATATGAACACACAACCACCAGAGAGTAACAGTAACAACAAAGGGTCAATATCATTTTATATATCCAAGAGATATTAAAAACAGCAGCATTGAGAAACAAGCTTAAATCATTAAAATTGGTGGAGCTCAAACATAATGAGGTATCTGGAACAAGGGACACAATGACCTTCTCTGTGAAAACCATCATTGATTACAAAAACATAGGTTATGTAAAACTTGACTTTTCTCACCTACTGAAGACAATGGATCAAACAATTGGTGGATTGCAATTAAGTGGAAACACTTCTGGAAAGCAGTCAAGAAATAGTGCTAATCCACCCAATGCTATTAACAAAAATATGGTTATGTGAAGTATCAAAGTTTGTGATTGGATAAAGAATTCGTTAATAGGGAGGAAGCGACACATCTTGGATGGAGAGTCGTCAACAGATGTGGAAGTAGGCCTAACTTCAGGCATGCCTCAGAGAAGTATGTTGAGACTTTTGCTCATGTTTTATATTAATGTCCTGGAAGACAATATTAACAATAACCTCAGACTTTTTTTGCAGATGCTGCAGTTTTCTATGATGAGATTTAGTTGAAAATAACTGCACAGATATCCAGTGATAGCTTGATAAAATTTCAAAATGGAGCAAGTATTGGCAACTTGCTTTAAAATGCCCAGAAACAAAAAGTTGTAAATTCACAAAATGCAGATGCATTTTATCCTATAACTACATCATCAATGAGTCCCAAATGCTATCAGACAACCCATTAAATATCTGGGTATAACAACGTGTAGAAACATAAAATTAAATATTGAATACATTCACTCTTAGGTAAGGTAGGTGGCAGACTTCAGTTCAGTGATAAGCATGTGCATAGCATATGAAGACGTGAAGATCGAAAAGGTTGACAGTGTTAAATTTCTGGAATTACAACTCGATAATACATTCAGTTGGGAAAGGCATACCACAGAACTGCTGAAACGCCTAAACAAGTCTGTATTTGCAATGAGAATGATGCCAGATGTAGGAGATATAGATATAAAAAAAACTTGCATACTTTGCTTACTTTCGTTCTATTATGTCATACGGGATCATATTCTGTGGTAACTTGTCAAACTGAGTAAAATTTTTTAGCGTGCAAAAGTGTGTAAAAGACTCATTTGTAGTGCAAATTCAAGAACATAATGTAGAAATCTGTTCAAGGAACTTTGTATTCTAACCACTACTTCTCAATATATTTATTCCTTAATGAAATTTGTTACAAGTAATATATCTCTGGTTCCAGCCAATAACTCAGTTCATAGTTTCAGAACTAGGAATAAGAACAATCTACATACAGACCTAAAGTCACTTATCTTGGTACAAAAAGGGGTCCAATATTCAGAAACACACATTTTCATTAAACTTTCAGCAACCAATAAAATATTGGTTTCAGATAAAGCATGATTTAAACAGAGTTTGAAAGACTTTTTGATAGGCAACTCCTCCTACTCTATAGATGAATATCTTAACAGGGACTGTTAGGCCAGGTTAAGTAAAAACGACTGTCAGATTTCAGTTTTGACAACACTTGGCCACAACAGTCAAGATTATGTATTTTGTGTAAGTTAAATTTATTAAAAGTGCATAACAATGTTTCGTTTTGACAGTGTATTAATTCTATAAATGTTAGTAGTTCCAATTTACTGTAATGTATTCACCTATTTTGACAGTCTCCTGACAAATGATCAGTGTAGTATGTACTGTATTCAAGTGTTTTATGTTATTCTTTCTGACATGTTCCACACCCATGAGAATAATGTCATTTTTGGAATTATGAAACAAAAACTGAATTTAATCTAATCTATACTGTGCTGAATGCATACAAAGAAAGGGCAACACTAAATGGGCACCACGTGTTTCAGACTCACAGGTGAGTGTCACCGAACTGCTGTAAAACCAGAACTAGCAAATGTTTAAAAATAATCAGCAATCATTCTGTAATCTAGGAATATACTTTGTATCAATCCTTTCTGGGCCTCGTAGACAAATTAGAACAATTACAGTGTGCATTCTTATGAGAATGGGATGAGGACAAATCTTAAGTGCTGTAATGAGAGATTCCCATTATAGTCTTCTAGCATATTTCAGAACATTAAGTTTTACTTTTCCATAAACATTACAGGTATAACAGACAAACAGACAGCTACTCTTTCGGCAAACCAATATTACATTCTCCATGACTGACACATGAGAAGTTCATTTTTTGAGTACAATGTGTGTGTTTATTCCAGCAACATTTAAATGTATTATTTTATTCATACGGAAATATTGAACACCATAATATAACTTTACTTGTAATGTTTCTGAGAAAATCTTACGTGCGCCTATAGATTGAGTGGGGAATGCTTTACTTACTTTACCGTAGGATATCAACGTATCTTTCACCGTTTCTTCGCGCATCTCACCGGCTTCTAAAACACTTTGTTGATGTAATTTTTGGATTCTCTCGTGGATTTCGAACCATCTGTAAATCGAAAACTTTTTAATACTTTCTTAGAGGAAATGAAATTGTGCTGTTAGACGATAGCAGAAATTTACCTTCTTGAACCGAGTTCTTCAATATTAGTCGGTTCTAGGTAGCTAACATAGGTTTCTATTTCACCAGGGTGAATGATATAATTTATACTTTCGGCCATTTGTTACTGTAAACGACTGGCAGTATCCATAAATCGTATCTTCTGGACTCGTCGACGCACTGAGTTTGTTTACTTCGTAATAGGTTTTGAATTTGCCTCCATGGTAACTGTTGTTATGGTAATACATGCGATGTGCCAACATCGGAAATTCACATTACCTAAATAAAATAACCAGACGTCTCCTTTAACGATAATTCTTTTCATTTCCTAAATGGGATAAATTTCCAATGTACAATTAGGTTCTTTGAAGGTTTTTCGGTGGATGACAAATTGAGTTAAATTTTTACACTCAAAATACTTATTTGAAACTAAGGTCACTACTGAAAGTTCCCTTACGTTTCATACGTTGGCCAATGATAAGCCAGCGGCGGTTACTGATTTGAGTTCGAAATGGGAGAGCAGTGTAAGGGCTTGGTTTATGTGTTTAGAATTTAACGACGTGTGATGTGTAGCTAAGAAACGTTGTTTGGTTTTGTAGAGGATATAGTCACCCAGATCTTTAACGTGTTGGTAAACAATAATGGATCCTTTTACTCAGGTAACTGTTATTTTGCGGAATATGTCAAGTCTGTTTACACCGACGGGCATTTCCCATAGCCTAATGTAAAATAGTAATACAAGATTCAACAGTCTCTAGGCTGTATTTTCAAATTTCATTTATGGTGCGTGGATGACGCCTAAATATGCCAGAAATTGAGATCTACGAAGCAATGACTGTATACACAGCGTACCTATAAACATTTCAGCAGGAGTAATTTGTTGATCTACATGCTCCATGTGAAGAAAACTGCGTACACATTTCTGTTCTATAGTTTTGATGTGCATCCTTGCACGAGCATTCCATCGGTTGCTTTTGTCGATTGTGGAAAAATTTTTATGACGGCTGAATTCTGTACCCGACATCGTCCAGTGGAAGATTTTAAAATTTATCGCTTCCAAGGAGTGAAGTTACTCGGAAACAAATTTTCTGCCAAAATAAGTGATTTTTGAACCCATGCATCTCAAAAGCCTCACCAGATCCACACTTCTGTTAATTGCTAATTGAAAGAACATCTTTTTCTCTACAAAGCCCAAAATTTCCCCAAATGATTTTTTCCTAGAAAATATACATTTATCCAGCAAAGTTTCTCATGCAAACATACAGTTTGGAGTGTCAGAAAAAGCAGTATTTTAAAAATGTCACAATGTAGGCCCAATTAAAAGTTTTTATGGTCTGGGATGGATTTTGCAATTACCAGTAAATAAAAAAGAAAATAAAACTGGTGTCTGCATTTCTATGGGGACATGCCGACAGCCTAGCAAGTCCAGTTGTGTGAGGAATGTTTTGTAGGTCCCCAGTCCTGCTGGTGGATTGCTTAATAAAGGTTCCCAAACCTTTGCAGAATATAGCAGAGTCTTCCACCCCGCAACCTTTTGTTTGGTTAGATTATATTTTTCACTCCCAACCTGCCATTCATGACACAACTACATTAGTGCTCCATAGGTGTTAATTTTTCATAAATTTCAGTAATGATTAGCTCTAGAGAACTGCATCTGCTAATCTATGTTGTAGATGATACCGGTAGATGTGTGCTAGTCAGGATCCAGTCTGTTTCTTTTCAAATTAGCCAGTGAAACGGTCTGAGGATTGCAGAAATGCATGAAATGTTAAGTGCACAGTTTTCCTCTATAGAGATTTCACAAACATTGCCAACCCGCCAGCAGGCAATTTACTAGCCTGGTGTGGTGTCAAAACTGTAAGCTCTAGCTCATCATCAGGTTGGTTTTGATAGTTTGGCAACAAATGACTTGAAGTTCCCTGAGAATCTGTCCACTTTAACTGGTGACTTTCTTTTCTTGCAGCAAGTCTTGAAACCAAAGAAAACCTTTCTTCCGGAGATGCCATGGCTGATTCAGTTTGCGCCTTCTCTACAATTTCATTGATGATTTGCTAACAGGCTATATGTAAATCCAAAGATAAGCGGATTTGGTTCCCCACTGCCCTCTGTTGTGGACTACCTTGTGCAGTAAATTCTTTAACAGTTGCTATTCTAGGTCTAACACATTCTAATTTTCCATGACTTGGTGCAAGAAAGTTCCACTATGCATTTACACCAAAGTCTTTGAGGTGGTGGCACAGGTGAAATTGTTGAAATTTTTAAACTGGGCTGCAGACACCGTACCGAAGTGTATGATTTTTTGCAGAGTTGTTGCTTTTTGTTTTAGTAAACGTACAAGTTTTGTCCAAAAGACATGAAGTAGACATGCATTGTGTCTTGGGCTGTCATTATTTAAACAAACTTTCAAATTGCATTTGCTCATTTTTTACAAAAAAAGAAAAAAAATGGAAAATTATTTCTGAGACTTTGAATAGTCAGAAATTTTTGGGGTCTCTGGAAAATCTTTTCATGTTTTTGTAACAATTGGAGTTTTAAATACAGTATTAAATACAGCTTTAAGAAAACAATGGAATGCACTGTAGCTTGTCTGTTTTCCCAGTGAAAATCTTGCACAGCACCTTGAACATGGCAACAGTTTTTGAAATAAAATGTCACTGACATTTGCATGTCTTTCACATAAGGACCCTCACTCAGAAAGTATTAAAATTTGGGAGATACAAATATGTAAATAAGCATCCCTAGTATAGAGAATCAACTGGAAGAGTTCAAACCAAATAAATTGCCAGGTACAGATGGGATCCCAATTCAGTTTTACAGAGTGTACGCAAGGGCCCCTTACTTACCTTGCATTTATCATAAGTTTCTCGCCCCATGCAAAGTCCTAAGTGACTGGAAAAAAGTGCAGGTGACTTCTGTACATAAAGGGTAAAAAAGACCCGTAACATTACAGGCCAATATCCCTAACATCAGTTTGCCGCAGAATCCTTGAATGTGTTCTCAGGTAGAATATGATAAATTTTCTTAACACTGAGAAACTCACGTTCATAAATCGGCATGGTTTTAGAAAGCATCGCTCATGGGAAACTCAGCTTGCCCTTTTCTACATGATTTACTGCAAACTATGGATGAAGTGCAATGAACAGATTCTGTATTTCTAGAAAGCATTTGACACGTGCCCCATTGCAGGATGTCAGCTAAGGTGTGAGCATATTGAACAGGTTCCCAGGTATGTGAGTGCTCGATGACTTCTTAAATAATGGAACCCACTACGTTATGCTGTCCTTGACGGTGAGTGTTCATCAGAGACAGGGGTATCATTAGGAGTGCCCCAGGGAAGTGCGATAGAAACATATAGGTCAACAGAAGCATCAGATTCCACCCGTCTGAATTGATCAGTCACGTAAGGTGTCGTGGTGTGTGATGTCATTATGACGTGGAGTTTACAAGTTGGATGTGTTTATAGATATCATCATGTGTTTGCTGGTGCCATCTGGTGGTGTGTGCGGAGGGTAATGTGTTGCATTGGGTTCATTTGAGCTTTGATGTAGGGTGTGTGAAGTCGTTGGTGGTGTTTGTAGTTCAGGATGTGAGGATTGGATATTTTTTCAGTGCATTCTCAATTAATTTTTTTGTTTACGTGCGTGGTGTTTTCATTAGGTGTTATTGGTTTGCTGAGTGTGGTGCAGTAAGACGTTTAAGTTACTGTGTGGCTTCTGTTGTTAGGTATGGAAATGATGATGAGTATAACAGTGCTGTGTTTTTTTATTTTTGTTGTGTGAGTGGTTTGAGAGGGTCTTTTTGTGTGTGGGGGGGGTAGCCAACCTAGTATGCAGTGCCAGAATTTGTTGGTGGTGAGTAATTTTTTTTTATTATTTATTTTTTTCTCAAGTTGTAATATTTTTTGTATTTATGGTGTGTTGATAGTGTTTTAATATCTGTAAGGATGTTTAATTTTTTGGTTTTAGAGGTGTTGTCATTTTGGTTTTATTTTTCGTAGTTGCAGGTGTTGATCTTTTTGTATCAGTAACTGTAGTTGACCTATAAAGGTCAAAGGAAATGACCAGTTGCAATTTTTGTATTGGTAGGGGCTATTTTTGTGGTATCGATAGTTGAGGCCGAGCTATATAGGTCAAGGGAAGTGATACTAGTGGATTTTGGTGATGTAGAGGAATGTTGTAAATTATTATTGGCATAATCCGAATAACTGCAGGTAGGGGGGTTACCTTCATAGTCTCGGATGTTATTCAATTTAGCATATGTTAAAATTCAGAAGTAAGAAAGAAGTACATATATTTTTGTTTTCTCCAAAAGAATTCCTGCCCCTAGATACAGGCCTCCAAAGATGACACTGTGAACACCATTTTGAAGATGCAAATTTTCCCAAAATTTTAAAATGCAGTGTCTCTGTAACAGTTCTAGATATTTTGTTAGAGTTTTTTGAAAGGCAATTGCTTTATGATTATGGTATCCTCCATTTGGACATATTTGTCAAAGTTCTTTTACTGTCGCCTTTTGAATTTTTGTATAATTTACAGTTTTTTTTTCCAAAAATGCCAATCTAGAAATGTTAATTTTTTTCTGTTAATTGGTACCATGTAGTACTATATTCTCTGTAATGGAGAGCTTCCACCTTTAAGTTTGACAGGTTTTATTCCACCTTTAAGTTTGACAGGTTTTATTTTACAAAAAAAAAATCTTCCCCCCCCCCCCCCCCCCCCCCCCACGGTAATGTATGCCTTCACTGAAGTTGTTTATTACTAATTTCTTTCTTACAATGTTTATTTCTATTGTCTTTGTTGCAGATTTTTGTTACACTTTGTGGGACTAGTGCAGCAGGGGTTACAACCCGTCGGCTTTGAACATTGACGTCACAAGTCGCCAATCGAGAAGCGATTCTTCTTAGTGTTGTAGCTCCCTTCAGTGGCTGATAAGTGTTTTTTGACTTTTTTTTTAAAAAAAAAATCTCACGAGATAGAATAAACAGATCCACTTTATTAAGCAATCAGTAAAAAAACGAAACTGAAACATAACAGCAAAAGCGAAAATGGTAAACTGCTATCTGGCGACTTGTGACGTCATTGTCCAAAGCCGACGGGTTGTATCCCCTGCTACACTAGACCCCACTTTGTTGTAGTTTCTTGTCACTTTCTTTGTCACTGTTGCTCATTGCAGATTTCTGTATTGTAGTTGTTCAGTGCTAATATGAAGAGGCTTCTAAGAAAGCTGAGACCATCCAGTGAGTTCTGTGTTTTTGTGAGGAATTTGCCAGTTGACACAGTTGCAGTGTGTTTTGTGAAAATGGCTGTTTGAAATGTCTTCTGACTGGGGCCACAGGAGAGGGAAGTGTGCTGACTATTTGCATATCCATAAAGAGTGATATATAAGACAAACAAAAAAACAGACTTTGTTTAGGTTGGGAATAAATGTCCCCATTTGAAGACTGTTTCAAAGTGAAGATGTTTCCAGTGACGACTTTTTGTGTTCTAAATGTTTTGACAGAATAACAACAAATATAGTATCTCAACAAGGTGAAGCCTCCCATGGTGCAGATTTTGCATCAATGGAGGAAGAATTAAATACCCTGAATCAGTCAACTGCAGAGGTAGGTGTTAGTTCTGTTAAGAAACTGTGGTCAGTGAAGTTGAGTCATAAGCTCTGTCCATCAAGAAAGTAAAACTGACCACACTCTTCAAAGTAGAAATTTCATCTTCAGAAGAAAATGAACCAAAGCACCCTTGCACCACTTGCCAGGAATTTTTCACAAATATCAATTCAGCTGTTGAATATTGTGCATCCTACAGTGAAAAGGTGCAAGTTTTAACTATTATTCCAGAGACATTTTCAAAGAAAACCATTTTGAACCACATTCCATCAGTATCAAAGTACATGGTAGACAAATCAAGAAATGCGAGGTCTGTAAAAGAAGTCTTTGGAAGACCAGATCCCTAGTATGGTCATCCTGTAGAAGCAACTCAAGTTCAAGTAGTGCAGTCATTTATCTGGAAGATAAAAGTGACTGTTGTCACCAGAGTGCCAATAAAAAAGACACGATAAATGTAATAGATGAAGGTCAAAATGATGTTAAAGTGAAGAGGTACATGACTCGCAGTATTAAAGATACTTTTGCAGTTTATAAGAGCAACCATACAACTTCACATATTGGAAGATCTAAATTTTATGCGCTACGACCTAAGTGGGTTGTTCCACACACACCTAAAAATGTCTCTTTGTGTGTGTAACTTTGAAGAACTTATTGGAGCACATTACATATGACACCTTGGTTGGGCATGTCAAGTCGTTAGTAGTCTGTGGCGTAAAGTGAGAGACTTGTTTGTTTCAAGAATGTGGTGACTGCTCAGGAAAGGGAAGACTGTCTTTACAGACACGTGGCCTGGAAAATGTAGCAGATAAATCTGCAGAAATTACGTATGAGGCATGCTAGGAAAATAAACTAATTAATAAAACTGTTGCCTTTGACAGTTTCATTGATGAACTTGGTAAATGGTCGGTGAAAGCAGTAACACACCAGCATCTGAAGAAATTGCAGCGGCAACAACAGCATTAGTTGTGTCCTGCTTGACGCAATCATATTTAATATTTGGGCATAACATTGCAAAGTGATATGAAACGGAACAAGCATGTAAGGATTGTGATAGGGAAGGCAGATCGTTTACTTTGATTTATTGTGGGGATTTTGTGAAAGTATGGGTCTGCATAAACGATGCTAATGCGACCCATGTTTGTATACTGCTCAAATGGTTGGGATCCATACCAGGTCGGTTTAAAGGAAGACATCAAGGCATTTCAAAGGCTGGCTGCCTCTGTTACAGAGATGCTTCAGGAACTCTAATAGGTATACCTGGAGGGGAGACAATATTGTTTTTGAGGAATGCTATGAGAAAATGTTGAGAACTGGCATTTGAAGCTGACTGCAGAACGATTCTGCTACCACCAACATACATTTCGTGTAAGGACTTCAGAGCTAAGATATGAGAAATTAAAAGTTCTTCCAGGGGCATATAGACAGTCATTTTTCCCTCTTTCTATTTGAGACTGTAACAGGATTCCTTCTGCCACACATTGTACAGTGGCTTGCGGAGTATGTGTGTAGATAAACCACGTTTATTGTTTAGCAGACGTGCACACCGTACTTGAGCCAAATCTGAAATGGTGGAGTGTGGATATTTAAACCACTTGACATGGAAACACACCAATACTATCTCTTAATTAAAAGAAATATGCGGAGTTGTGGGGATTATGTATAAATTTAGTACTGTGACTACACAACTATTATATGGACATATGTGATTAGTAATCATAAACCTGGGTCTGTTTTGTTGTGTAGTGCCAAGAAATCTTCAGTGCAGTGTCACCCTTACCAGAGTTTTAGTAATTTCGCTGTCGTGCTGTACATTTCCTCTACCTCCCTACTCCGTACCTCTTTCCATTTTACTCATTTTTGGGGCTCTATTGCCATCTATCCCTCCTGATTTAGACTTAGTTTTCCTAAAGTGCTCCTTGCAGGGGCCAGAATGATTCCTCTAGCAGATCAACCACTAATGCTTCGCTTCAGTAAGTACTTGGAACAGTTGAATGAATATGAATAACATATTCGTGCTTCACATTAGGTTTGCTGCAAAGCTTCTGTTCATTTATGTTTATCATGTACATTCCTAATGTTCATAAGGAAAACTGGAACTTGCAGTTTCACCCATCTTCTTTGATCTGTGACATCTTCAAGATGGTGGATGCGAAATATTTAACTCCAGCAATCAAATTAAACTAATGGGACAGCTGTGGGAAGTAGAGGCTTTTGGACGGGGACAACTAAATGGAAGACAAAAAGTAACGACACCATTTCAAAACAAATATTAATCCAAAAATCAAGCACATGAAATTTGCACCATGTAAGTTAATACAACCAAAAATTGCAAAAATGGAAGCCGTTGGTATCATAAATTCCAGTTGATGTATATAGCTCAAAAAAAGCCCTTGATATAAGGGACCCGCACACACAACTCTAAAACCCGGTACCGCAAATTTCATATGATGTATCTGCCAGCTATACCTAGGCCCATTGCACCAAACACTAACATAATCAAATCATCAAATACATTATCCAGACCTTCACTTACCCTATCTATCTAAAATAATGTTGACAATACAATAAACCAAAACTCATTTGCATAAGTAATGTAAAAAATGTAACCTATTCGATGATGGTAAGATCTGTAATACTTACCAACCACAGTACAGTGCATTTGCCAAACAGGAACAAGAAAAACCCCAAAATACGTGAAAACTTACATCATCACCGATTTAAATATACAAAAAACTATGAACTTAAAAACAAACACACACACACAGCAATAAAAAATAAATAAAACAACAAAAAATACTTTCCAACCAAAGTAACTGCATGTAAATCTAGGCTCTCACCCCCGTACACAAATACAGGTGGGCATTTGGTAAAGCACTTTGTACTCATTACCACAAAAGTAAATATGAGGTGCAATTCTTTCTCTTCCAGAAGGGCTGAAACATCTGATAAGAGGAGTAGAAGTTGGAAATGACGTCTAAAAATCTTGATTTCACATTTACCAACAGTAACAATGAAAACTTGCCAACTTTTCAAAGTCAAGTATTTGAGAGAGTCTATCACTGTTTACAATGCCCATTTTTTTTACAAATTATTTTTAAACAGAGATTAGTATTCTCAGCAATAAACATGACTTGCTGATACTGTTCTCATTCAGTCATCAATTGTCCATGCTGGGTTTTGTCTATACTTTCTATTAGTACAGTCTTGATGGTGACAATTGCTTTTAATTGTGCATTGGTTGTCAGTTGTCACTGAAGGCTTTGGTTAATCCAAAGCAGACATACACAAATCAATGCAAATCTTACATTGTAATCATTTTTTAGTCAACTCAGAACTGTTGATGGCTTGTATGTTGCTTTCTCTATTCAGGAGTGAAACTGAGCTGCTGGAAGATTCTCTGCAGATGGATTGGTATTCAGTTGTAACATGGGAAGGAGGGAGTTGAGTCTTTCACTTTTATCTACACTGTTATAAATGTGTATTATTATGGCATCCTTCAGTTTTCCAGGAAATACATGTACAGTCCACCTAATGAACAAAGATCTCTGATTGTTAAAGGGAGCATGGTGTGGGCACTACGTGTTCAGTCGTGTAACACAATTTTGATTATGTTCCTCAGTGTTGCCACTTTTTGTAGGTGACTGTGGCTTTCAGGTAGCACTGATGGCAGTCTTTCACACCTCATGCTTGACAGCTGGCAACATCAATGCCAACAGCCAGGAATTTTCTTTTGTCAATCAGATATAGGTTCTTTAGTGGTCACAGAGGTAACATGTGTAAGAGGTGCTCACCCAGGTCAGCACAAGATTTTTGGTACTTTGATTGGAATATGGTCGTAGTTAGAAGAGTTGCTGCTTTTCGATTTTCGTGATATCTTCATCTCTTGATTTGGCAAAGCTGATACCTGCTGGAGGAGTATGGAATGCTTGCTTTAAGTCTTAATAGGTGTGCTTGTGATGGTTCAGTTTTTGTTCCTGTATTCTATTTTATGTTTTAGGATGAATGTATTGGTCAAAGATTTCGAGCTAAAAATCAAACAATTGTCCATCTTACATCTATTATGAACAGCTATTTAAACTATGGTATATCATTTGCTTTAATGAGTTTATTTCTTGCCTGATGATACCATGCACTGCCTTTGCAGTGTTTTTGAAATTTTGTATTGTTGTACATAGTAGCTACATTGGTTTTGCTGTTTTTTTATTGCAGAGGGAAAATTGAAATATTGCTTGTAGGCCTTATGCATTTTAAGTCTTGATTAGGCCTTCTCTTTTCCTTGCAAAAGCTGTTTTTATCCCAAGTGTTAATTTCTTGCTGCCACTGTAATTGTTACTGTGCTTTTACAAAGAGAAACAGGATTCACAGTGTTTTGATAATATTTTTAGGAAGGTACTAAATTACAAAGTTAAAATGCCATATTTAGTGCTGTTTTATTCTTGTACATGTGTTCTATGAAACTATGCATTTTGATTTATGTGCCACAGTTTTAGTATTGTGTGAGTTGTTCTATAGTGTTCGGAAGTGTGATGTTGGCAGGTAAGTGTGTTACCATACAATTTCTTAATGAAATTGAAAGCATTAGCTATGGGCTTCTTGCATAACATCAAAACTGTTGTAAGTATCTATAGGTATACATAGAGTTCAACATTCATAGAGCTGTTCAGTGCTGTAGGATCAGTCCCTATCGAAACTTGTCGCGAAATTGAAGTAGATACTTCTTGTGAGTTAGTATGGGCAGAATCGAAGACAGTGCTGCCAAAGCAGATTTACTGAACACAGCCTTCCGAAATGCCTTCACAAAAGAAGACGAAGTAAATATTCCAGAATTTGAATCGAGAACAGCTGCCAACATGAGTAACATAGAAGTAAATATCCTGGGAGTAGTGAAGCAACTCAAATCAGTTAATAAAAGCAAGTCTTCTGGTCCAGACTGTATATCAATTAGGTTCCTTTCAGAGTATGCTGATGCATTAGCTCCATACTTAACAATCATATACAACCATTCGCTCGACGAAAGATCCCTACCCAAAGACTGGGAAGACCAATATTCAAGAAAGGTAGTAGGAGTGATCCACTAAATTACAAGCCCATATCATTTACGTTGATATGCAGCAGGATTTTAGAACATATATTGTGTTCAAACATTATGAATTACCTCGAAGAAAATGGTCTATTGACACACAGTCAACATGGGTTTTGAAAACATCGTTCCTGTGAAACACAACTAGCTCTTTATTCACATGAAGTGCTGAGTGCTATTGACAAAGGATTTCAGATCGATTCCATATTCCTGGATTTCCGGAAGGCTTTTGACACTGTACCACACAAGCAGCTCATAGTAAAATTGCATGCTTATGGAATATCGTCTCAGTTATGCGACTGGTTTTGCGATTTCCTGTCAGAGGGGTCACAGTTCGTAGTAATTGACGGAAAGTCATTGAGTAAAACAGAAGTGATTTCAGGTGTTCTCCAAGCTAGTGTTATGGGCCCTTTGCTGTTCCTTATCTATATGAACGATTTGGGAGACAATCTGAGCAGCCGTCTTCGGTTGTTTGCAGATGACACTGTCATTTATCAACTAATAAAGTCATCAGAAGATCAAAACAAACTGCAAAATGATTCAGAAAAAATATCTAAATGGTGCAAAAAGTGGCAGTTGCCCCTAAATAACGAAAAGTGTGAAGTCATCCACATGAATACTAAAAGGAACTTGTTAAACTTCGGTTACACAATAAATCAGTCTAATCTGAAAGCCGTAAATTCAATTAAATACTTAGGTATTACAATTATGAACAACTTAAATTGGAAAGAACACATAGAAAATGTTGTGGGGAAGGCTGACCAAAGGCTGCGTTTTATTGGCAGGACTCTTAGAAAATGTAACAGACCTACTAATGAGACTGCTTACACTACACTTGTCCTTCCTCTTTTAGAATACTGCTGTGCGGTGTGGGATCCTTACCAGGTAGGACTGACGGAATACATCGAAATAGTTCAAAGAAAGGCAGCACGTTTTGTATTGTCGCGAAATATGGGAGAGAATGTCACAGAAATGATACAGGATTTGGGCTGGAAATCATTGAAAGAAAGGTGTTTTTCGTTGCGACAGAATCTTCTCACTAAACTCCAATCACCAACTTTCTTGTCCGAATGCGAAAATATTTTGTTGACACCGACCTACATAGGGCGGAATGATCACCACGATAAAATAAGGGAAATCAGAGCTCGTACGGAAAGGTACAGGTGTTCATTCTTTCCGCGCGCTATACGAGATTGGAATAATAGAGAATTGTGAAGGTGGTTCGATGAACCCTCTGCCAGGCACTTAAATGTGATTTGCAGAGTATCCATGTAGATGCAGATGTAGAAACAATCAATTCTGTTTAATTTTTAACTTTCAAATCCTTATTTTATTTAATTTTATTTTTTAATATTTGACAGGACGTATGTAGTTAACAAATACTTAAAGTTCTAGGAGGTTTTCATTTGTGCAGCATTGCCACAAGAATCAAAAAACATCTTTATATTAGGCAATTTTTCCTTTGCTACCAAGGTCACTGTTAACTGGAAAACATCCTAACAGCTGTAAATGGAGATATAATTCATATTGCGTTTAGGATTATCACCATTGTAGTATACAACAGAATGACGCACTGTGACTTGATCCAGTCATAAGACTTAGTTTCATATTAACCACAAATGAGTAATGTTCAGCAGAATCATAAGGGATAGGGGCTTGGGCCTCTCGTAAGCTATTTTGTATAATCATAAAGTTGATTTGCGTCACTTTACAGACCAAACATGAACCAACAGCAGAAGCTGATGCCAGTTACTTTCAAAAGCAGCTTTGATGATTATTAATTTAATATAGTTTCAAAAGCAGCTTCGATGATTATTAATTTAATATTACCAGGACATACTGAAACAAATCAATTCACTTGAAAGGTTAAGAGAATTTCTCGTTTAAGGTACGAGTGATAATAGGCTATCTCTAAACATTACCTAATTTAACTGAGGTTGGTTAGTTTGATGTGGTCTCATCCAGTTTGCATGGTTATAATTGCTGTGTTTAACCATAAAAAGAAGAGCAGCAAAACAGTGGTAAATTGCCTCACATTTATGTTATTACATATTTCAGTCGAAAGAAAATGTTTGTAATCCCCCTTATTTTGGTCCAAAAATTCAGTGCTAAATACATTTTGGCATCTGAGGACACTGCCTAGTTTGATTCTAGCCTACTTTGGAAGCAGCCATGCATAATGCAAATTTTATAATCCGTGTGCTCTCACAGTGAACTATTTTAACACCTACCTCTTTTTGTCATTTTAACAAGACAGTCCATTTTCTCTTTCCAATCTCCTCCATCCACTTCACTAGTGACACTGAGAGATATTCTTTGGAACTCTTCCTATCCTCTTCCAATGTCACAGCAGATTTAAAGGCTTTTCTAGTGACATTAGCATAAAAGTACCTGTTCAGAACTGGCTGTGTTTATTTTTGTGGATAACTCAGGAGTAACTCGATGAAAAGTGAACCCTAGTGGAAAATTTTGAAGTGCAATAAATTTTGACTTCATATATATGGTACTCTCTCCACATTATTTGGTTATCCTTTGATATTTCTGTTCCTCCTGCCACATATTCCCAGTCATTAAAGCATTTATCATAGGCATCTGATATTTGGCCATGGCTGGTGTAAACTTAGGCTTTATTATTATGGCTTCATGGTACTAACAGTTGTTTTATATTTTGTAATGTGTGTGTTGCCTAATCGGATTGTTTAATCTTTGGAGGGTATGGGTTGATTTTGTCATCTTTATTAATTTAATACAGTGACATCTCTGTTCTAAAATGTTGTTTCAATTTTTAGAGAATGTTAGAGAGGGCAAGAGCACGGAAAGGAAATATGGGTCATTCATCTAATGAAGAGAGTACTAGAAGAAGCCCACTGCAAGAGACAAGCAATTTATCAGAACAGAAATTAAAAGTGACAGCAGAAGGTATTGCTCAATTTTAACTGTCTTTTTAACTATCTGAGAACTGGTAACAGAGAGAGATTGATTTACAAATAATAGTATCATACCAAAAAAACTGCATAATATTCTTTTCTTATGTCATATTTTAAAGGCTTACATTTTCAATATACTGTGCCAAACTGGGTGAAATCTGAATAAAATGCTTTTGTTGCATCATATGAAAATAATTGAAATAGTCACTCTAAACCATTAGCAGTGTTAATACTCACCTCATATTTCATATTAGGGTTAACTGTCTTCATACAAAGCTCTGAAAATATTTGCAAAAGTGATTTATGTGATTAGTGAAACTGATATGACTGCAGTAGGGTCTTGAGCTTGTGCAGATTTTGCTTGCAGTGACCTTGTCAAAGACCATGAACACACCCTCCTAGTCACTCCACCTGACCTTGTCTCTTGTAGTTTTTGTCACTTTAGTAAAACAAAATTCTAATTGATTGACAACATTTTAACTTCGGAATAATTCTGAGCGAAACTGTGACAACTGTTAAACATACTACAGCTGACAGTCTTCTAACACATGCTTCAAACGGCTGGAAAATTTCAGGAACTGTTTAGTGCAATCTAGTGGCAGTTGTTCTGAAGGTGACAGGGAAATTAGAATGGACACCAGGAATTTTCTAGTTTTTGCTATGTAATTTTAGAGAGTGCTTAATATATTTTGAAATACATTCCCATTTGAGATGAATTACTAAGTTATTTCATTTCAGTAGAATTTATGTTAAATGGCCCCTGCAATGTGGAAAACATTAAGGGTATCAGTGTTTCACCAACAAGGCCTCATATTGTTAGTGTGGAAAGTAAAGGCAAGGAAAACTGTAAAACACCAGAAAACGAAGGCCATGCAGTGGTAGCAATCAGAGACACTGCTAAAATGCGGTTAAGGCGACTCGGTGCATTGTATTCAGGTAAGAATTAATATTTTAAATCTTAATTTAATTACCAGTTGGCATCTTCTTTTCAATGAGAAGGCATATGTTACATCGTAGCAGAGGCTTTCTTGTGAAGAAAGTGGAATGATAAACAAACCAAGTAATACTCGAGAATTCTTCTGCTACTAGATCTTTTTGTACTACATCCTGCAAGAAACTATTTGGCATATAAACATTAAAAAGAACAACACTCACTACTTCATTAATCATTTCTAGTTTCTATTTCTCAGTTGTCCAAATAGCCGGCCGCGGTGGCCGAGCAGTTCTAGTCGCTTCAGTCCGGAACCGCGCGACTGCTACGGTCACAGGTTCGAATCCTGCCTTGGGCATGGATGTGTGTGATGTCCTTAGGTTAGTTAGGTTTAAGTAGTTCTAAGTTCTAGGGGACTTATGACCTCAGATGTCAAGTCCCATAGGGTTCAGAGCCATTTGAATCATTTGAAGTTGTCCAAATAAGTGCAAACTGTGGTTGAATGCAAAATTTTGTTGTCTAAGTAGTTATGTTTCACCTGTATATGAATGATGATTGTCGTCATGAGGGTGAAACTTATGTGCTACAACCATTCTAACCCCACGTGAGATGAAACCAGTGCAATGTACCACAGTGGATTTATGGTAATAAAACCGTAAAGTTCAATACTTCATTAAATTTAACCATGGAAAATCCAGGATTAAATATGATGGTATTATCAGTTTGCTACTCACCATATAGTGGAGATGCTTAGTGGCAGACATGCACAACATAAAGACTGCTAAACACGTAAGCTTTCAGCAAGCAAGAAGGCTTTCTTTTGAAGTAGACCACACAAGTGTACACAAACAAGAAACAAAAACACTTGTACGAGACCACTGTCTCTGCCCGGTCTGGCTTCAGCCCCCCCCCCCCCCCCCCCACACACACACACACACACACACACACACACACACAGACAGAGAGAGAGAGAGAGAGAGAGTGGAGTCTTGTTTACTTCAGAAGAAGGCCTCAGGGCCTTTTAGCCAAAAGCTTACATCATTAAATGAAACTGATTTGTTGCTGTCTCGAGTACCAGAAGCCACACACACAATAATAAACTCATTAAATGGCTGTATAATAGTCTAAGGAGATAGTTGTGCAGTGCCCCATTGTGCCCAAATGAAATTTTTTGAAATCATAAAGCCCAGCCCATTTAACTGTTAATGAATATATTGCATAAAACAAATGTAAACAATAAATAAAGTGGTGTAGTAGAAGCAGTCTGTTTGGACAATAATGTTTCCGGACGCGAGTTCTGAAATTTAGTCTCAATTTTATTTTCTCAAAGTCAACATATTATACAGAATGGTGGCCATACAGAGGCTAAAATTTTTACTCAGTGAAACAAACATGTTTTTTGAAATAGCAGTGAGTCCAGAGCATGCAGAGCGTATACAGGCCTCGTTTAACATGTGCCCATGGAATCGTAAAATGCTGCAATGCATAATCCTGAACAAATTCCCTACATTAAATAGTGCACCCCAACATTCAGTCTCAAAAGTCTGTGCTAATTCAGAAATTGTAAACTGATGCACTGAGTGCAGCATCTAGCTGCATTCTACACTGACACTTTATCGCACACATGGCCCATAGGCTACACAAGAAGTTGTCAGTTTATCTGACAGATAGTAACTGTAATACCACGATACCCGTTTTGCATACTCCCTCCACAGCTATGTCACGAGACTAACATATCTAGTCAAAAGAGCTACTATATGCCTGACCACAATTCAAAATCTAATTCTATACCGGTTTTCATATATTCAGACCAATATACATTTTTGATTTGTAACATTTGAAAACTGAACTTCTTAAGTCCAGCAGTTGACTTTAGTACATCCACAATACCTGCTCCATTCACTGCCACCACCTACCATCATAGTGTGTATGGTCTGAGGATGATCACTATTGACCAAAGCCAGTTTCCATTTTTAATAAATATTCTCCTGCCATCAAGACTATTTTAATTTTAAAATATCACATGCTACATTTGGTAAAACTGGAACATCAGTTGCTAGTCAGTTGGCCTTTCTTTACCTATACCAGTTCCACATTCTGCAGTAAGTTGCTCAAAACACTTTCTGCAAATATTAATATGCAATTTCCTCGTGTAATGAAGCACAGACAATTAAAACAATATTATTAACTATTCATGCATAGGCTAACCATTTCGTGTAGGTATAGAGGACTTTTTTGCATGCAATAATAGTAACCATAATTTTATTTTAAAAAAAAGGTTGTATATTTTAGCCAAATGTCAAATGTATTCATTTCCTATCAGATTTCATGTGTCAACAGATGGTGTATTGTGTGCACTGATGGCATATTCATATAGAAATGTTAACTAACTTATTTGATAAAAATGATAAACAAAGTGAAAATTTTATACGAATTGCCTTTTTATTGTGATTGCATTTCTTTCTTAAAATTTTCTGTAGTTCTTTTGGAAGCAATTTTAGTGCTTTTGGTGAATATTGAAGTGTTGGTGGCTCAGGTTATGGGTTGTAACTGATTCAACAAATTAATGATGTCATCCTGATACTCGTCATGATAACTAACTTTTACCTGCATTATTTTTGTACGGTCGCTTTCTTGTAGTTTCTTGCTGCTGTGGGCCTGCTATGCAGTGCCACTCATTGTACCCTGTACCTTGTCCATCTGCAGAAGTCAGAGGGCTCTAAGGGAGCTCACATCTTTGCCAGCTAGCCACGAAATTGTGTAACCACTCTTAATAAACTCTTCTGTATTTTGCTTCTCTCATTAAATGATTACGTAGGCTTTATAGATCTGTATTAGACTGTTTTTACATAGCTAAGCTTATGACAGAAGTGCTAAAACATTACCACAGAAGTAAGTGACAGATTACAGAACATCATTGGGATGTAGCCAGTGTCGCTAACCACTGTTGTGTACTGCCCACAACACCACCAAGCCATGATGCCAAATGATAAGTGACACCTCAATCACAGGTCACGACTTTCAATTGCTGTTGCACCTGTTGATGCTCTGTGTACATACTTCTCTCCTCACATCTGTACTTATATCAAACAAACGTGTTCACAGTGACAAGTTCTTTCTATAATACTTATCTAAATTATGTTTCCCCATGAACATTTTTCATCTGTTTAATAGGAAGATGTGAAAGGTGGTTCCATAACAACAACAACATGTTACACTACAACATACAGATTATAGACTCAAATACAGCACGAACTTCACTAAGCTGTTAGTGTCCATGGCCATGTGTTTTCTTAGTTTTACCCCCATCAGAAATTCCAGGCAACATCAATGAACTGGCTGACCGTATACCTTCTCAGGTTCTTTCTCAGATTGCTCCATCAGCTCAGTCGTCATCTATCTGCCTGGCTCGGCCATCACTTTGCTACTTGTGGGAAATATACTGCTCATCAACTAAAACCCCTCGCTCCTTGGTCAATTTATATGTGTTGCACAGTAATTGTAATGTCACAAGGATTGTTGATCTAAAGTCCCAACAGAAGATCATGCAAGCTGTTCTGTAAGTTGGTTTCTCTATGCCATTTTAAACAAATTACATACTCCAGACTACCAAAAAATTTCCTTTTTTTACCATTTAGTGAGGAAGAATTATTGTCAGAGGGTGAAAAGCTCTTTTCATCAGTCTGTGCTTGTATTTGGTAGTAAACAGATTATTTTCACTGCAGAGTGTTGCTTCCTTCATATGCCTGTAATATGAAATTGTGCAAGATTATCATCATTCTTCTATTTTTCGTAATATCAACTTATCTTATTCAATATGAGTTTTGGCACTGAAATGAAGACAAATATTTTCTTCTTAAGTTTCTTACCCAAAGACAAATATTTGCAGTTGGTTACTGTCTGAGAGAGATATCCAAGTAATATGCTGTAAATACAGAGGGCAGGCATTGTTCATAGTAGTGCCTAGAAGAACTACGTAGTAAGTTTTCAAAATTTCTGTCTTTCTATCCACAGCTCAGTGCCTCTTCTGTTGAGTGGTTAGTCATCTGTCATCGTACACATATTTTGGTTCTAAAAAATCTTTCAGTCTGATAAATTATTCCTTTCTCTCTTTTTCAAATATTTTCAAGATTCCTGGGGTAGTTTTATTCTGTCAGTACAACCACAAGAAAATGCAGGTTTTTCTCACGAGACATGCTTTACTGAAGTAAATCATCATCATTGATCTGCTTTAGTTCAATAAAGCGAAACACATCTGGTGAGAAAAGTGAGCATTTCTTGCGGTAGTAATGACAGAACAAAAATACCCCAAGAATTGTAAAGCAACTATGGATAATATGGCCACATACATGAAGAATTTTTAAGATTGTTTTTGAGCTCTGAGAAAAACATTTTAAAAATGTAGGATCGTACAATAATTATTAGTGTCTGTTCCTGTGACGCAACATGTTGGTAGGAATGGCTTATTATGGTGACAGACAACTGCTAACTTATTTCCGATACTGTGTCTGGGAATCACCATAACTGTTGAAGGAGGTGGCACACAGTTAAGAGGCTGGACCTGTATTTGGGTGGGCGGTGGCTCAGATCACTAACTGGATGTCCAGATTTAGGTTTTCCATAGTTTCTCTAAATTGCTTAAAGCATATTCTCTTATTTGGATCCTTTGAAAAGAGCATGATCTATTTCCTTCCCCATTCTGAACTTGTGCTCCTTGCCTTGTACATTAACAATTTGGTGGTTTTTGTTGACGTGCACCTTGCTCTGGATGGGCAGTGGTCTATGACGTCAAATTCATTCAGTATGTGTTCTTGGCAGTCATGTCAACTGCAAGGTTTTTGTATTTGCTCCTTTATATTGCACTGACACATTTTAGATCACTGACAGTCAATATTTATCAAACTCAGGCAATGAATATATGTAGTGTGTTTCTGAGCTCTGGAACATATGTTCTTACTCTGACTTATTGTACTTCACTATGAACACTCTGTAAAGGTAAAATATGTAGTATAAATATGTACTATACATAGTTTTTCGCTACCTCTTAGATGCCTTGTCTTGAATTTCCTGCATTTGGGGGAACTACAAACATGGAACTGTTTCCAACTTGTGCAGACTTCGGAGTGAGATATTGCAGTGGGCTCTATTTCCGTTTTGGCCCTCCCACATATAGGTTTTCATTGGTGTTTCATACACACTTAAGGCAGTTATTGAAGTTCTTTTTTTTTTTTTTTTTAAAAAAAAAATAGAGAGAGAGAGAGAGAGATAGAGAGAGAGAGAGAGAGAGAGGCAACAGCCAGTTTCCTTCCTCCATCCTTGACCAAGACTGTGCTCTTGCCTCCAATGTTTTCATTATCAAAGGGATGCTAATCCTTAATCTTCATTCTTCATGTGAATCTCTTGAATGCTGCTCCACATTATTTAACAATGAAAATAATCAGTTTTTGACAATATAATGTAGTTGGATAGATAAAAAAACATACTCGCCAAGTGGTAGCAGGAGAACACACACATAAAAGGTGGTTATACTTGTGCAAGCTTTTGGAGTCAGTGGCTCCTCCTTCTCGCAGAAGGGTTGAAGGGGAAGGAAGAGGGATGAAGGAAAAGAACTGTAGAGATTTAGGAAAAGGGGTGGATTTCAGAAAAGTCACCCTGAATCGCAGGTCAGGGGAGACTTACCGGACAGGATGAGAAGGAAGAACTAGTTTTTCCTTCTCATCCTGTCTGGTGAGGCTCTCCTGACTTGTGGTTCTGGGTGGCTTTTCTGAAATTTGCCCCATTTCCTAAACCTCTAGTCCTTTTCCTTTACCCTTCTCCCTTTCCCTTCAACCCTTCTGCTGGAAAGAGGAGCTACTGGCTTCAAAAGCTTGCTTAAGTATAACGTTCTTTTATGTGTGTGTTCTCGTGCCACTGCATGGTGAGTAGATGTTTTTATCTATACAATTACATTATTCCACAACAAAAATAATTATTTATTGACAATGTCTTTTCTTCTCATCCCATCTGGTAAGTCTCCACTGCTCTGGGGTTCTGAATGACTTTTCTGAAGTGTACCCCTTTCCCTAAATCTCTCCAGTCCTTTTCCTTCACCCCTCTTCCTCTCCTCCTCTGGCAGGAGGAGGAACTACTGGCTCCGAAAGCTTGTAAAAGTTGTGTGTGTGTGTGTGTGTGTGTGTGTGTGTGTGTGTGTGTGTGTGTGTGTGTGTGTGTGTGTGTGTTTTTCACCTTCCGCCGCTTGGTTTGTACAGTTCCGTTATTCTGTATTGTTTGATGCTTTATGCTTTGTTTAGGGGGTTTAGTATGGAGTTGCAATGGAGAGGCTCTAATTCAAGAACCTGTGACTTCTTTTTGGAGAAACTATTTTGTCATTTGAAAAATACAGTGTTGTTTCACATTTAGAGATGGAGCTTTGATTGCTGAGTTCACATTTTTACATTCTACAGGAGCTTAATATAGGGGTTGTTTTGCAGTCACAGATAAAGCTTTGGTAGTTGAGGTCAAACTATTTCAGAACTATTTCAGAAGACTGGGGATTCAGTGGCACTAGCAGGGCCAAATGTTGGGAGGGTAGTGGCAAGCGCAGCAAATTTCATTGTGCTGCCGACCATGTGAATGCATCTCGCGTACTTTATGAACATCTACTACATTTAAACTGTAAGTTGCATGAATGAATGTAAATGTTCTGGAACCGAACTGACTTTACAACTGGGCATATATTCAGCAATAGTTTATATTTCTGAATGACAAAAATTAATTTTATCGTAAATATGTTTAAATTACAAATGTGCCATAATAAATTCAACACAGTTTGGTGACAATAGTAAAGCAGATACTGCTTGACGGCTCTTTTGAGTCTCAAGGGTGACAACAAATGATGGAAACGCACTGTTAGCATGAAGTGGACCAGCTTGTGTCAACTCAGTGTTAAGGAGTAATATGTGTTGTTATTCAGTTCTTAGTGCAGTAAGAACATTAAATTGTAGCGATTGATAATTGATGTAAATCACAACAGTCACCATTGAGAAATGTGGATATGAGAGTTCGCAATTCACAGTTGATTCACGTGGAAAATACAACACTTATTTTAAGTTAATGGCTATAAATAGTGCAGAGGATACAGACAACTGTACAGCAGCAAGGAAATTTGATGTTAGTGAAGCAAATGTTCAAAGGTGGCGTCATACAAATGCTAAATTGTTGGTAACGGCAATATTATGAAAAGGATAGATTGCTACTCACCATAAACAAGAAACATTGAGTTGCAGGCAGGCACAACAGCAAGACTCCTACATTAATACATATAAGCTTTTGACTAAAGCCTTCTTCAGAAAAGAACACACACACACACACACACACACACACACACACACACACAAACACACACACACAAAATAAAGCACACCTTATACACATGACCGCTATCTCTGGCCATTCTGGCCAAATTATAGATAGCCAGTTCTAAATGCCAATTTTTCACGAGACCAAATTAGGGAAGTATGATTTGTAACAGCAGGTTTTTCAGTATGTACAAGAGAAACACAGTTAAGACTATTTAATTACCCAAGAAATTATCCAGATGAATCTGTTGGAAAGAGGACTTTGTCAACTACATTAATCATGAATTCAAAGCAACTATGAGCAGGGGCATGGTAATAAGGAATGTGGGGCTTACACAGAACAGCACAAGCTCAGTGACTTCCTGCAGCTTTTGACAAAAAACTATTTATGATGAGTGTCATCTAATCTATCAAAGAAATTACGATGACCATTTACAATAAATAGTGCAAACATTCTTGGGCAGATAGCAAAATATGTCGATAAAACCATATGTAAATATGATTAGTCCAAATACATTAAAAATCAAAATTTCTCAATGAACCTGCTCCCTACCTACCTACCTACCTACCTCCACCCCCACCTTGATTCCTCTATGTGAGTATGGTAGGGCTTAACGTTCTTTATTTAGGGAGGATAATCAAAGAGTGGAACGGAGCTTGATTGGGTAGATGCTGTATTTTTTTTTTACTTGAGAAAAGTGCTTAGCACACACATATTTATTGACAAAAATTTGATCACTTGCGGTAGCAACCAAAATTTGAGAGTGGATTCATGATTTCTTGATAGGGAGAGTGCAGCATGCTTATCTTGGATGAAGGTTCATCAACAGATGTAACTTCAGGCATGCCCCCAGGTAAGTAAGTGTGCTGTACATTAATGACGTGACAGAAATATTAATGATGATCCCGGACTTCACTACTTATGTAGCTGTTCATAATGAAGTACTATCTGAAAAAAGCTTCACAAATATCCAGTGAGATCTTGATTTGATTTCAAATTGGTGTAAAGTTGGAAACATGCTTTAAAGGTACAAGAATGCAAAACTGTGTCCTGCACAAAATGCAGAAAGCTACTATACTAGAACTGCAATATTGGAATCAGTCAACACACACAAATACATTGGTGTTACAGTTTATGGGGGATATGAAATGTAGTGATCACGTAGAATCAGTCATAGGAGGAGCAGATGGCAGACTGCAGTTCATTTGCAGTCTATCTGCTGAGGACACTGCTTACAATACTCTCATGGGACCCATCCTAGAATAATGCTAGAGTGTGTAACCTGTACCAAATAGGAATAACAACAGGTACTGAATGTATACATTCAAAGGCAACACAGATGGTCACAGGGTTGCTTAACTCGTGGAATAGCATGCAAATAAGCTGAAGAAAATAAACATGAATTGGCAGACACTTGAGGTTAGAACCCAACTGGTTGGCAATCGCCTACCGTGTTTTATGGACTAGAAGGCGCACATTGTTCTTTGAAAAATTGCCTCCAAAGTTCAGGTGCACCTTATACTTGAAATTAATATAAAAATGTCCAGTGTTTAATTTAAAATTCCCGCCAAGTCTTAAAAATGGCCATATATTCGATACTGCAGGTAACCTCTCTCTATCTGGCAACATTGGATTCAACTGGCGTCAGCAGTGCACTGATGCAGTGAACATGAGTTTCTGTGGGGATTCACAAGCTTGCTAACACTGTTTCTCTCCCCACCCACCATCACAAACTCAGAGCACTGTCTAGCCTATGATGCGCTACGTCATTGCAGCCTAAGGTGCCAGTGAACTTGAATTGAAAGTGATTCGTGTTATTGATAACAGTACAATATTTTTGTTAGTAGCTAGTTTCATAATGGAAAAAAATAAAAGGTATTCATATGGTGCAGGCTATAAATTGAAAGTAATAGCAAATTCAGAACAACATGGAAACAGAGCAGCTGAGTGGCATTTTTTTCCTCCACCAACAGAAAAAACCATTCGCAGTTGGCGAGCTAGTAAAGAAGAGCTGCAGAGACAGTGGTTGTGTGTGTGTGTGTGTGTGTGTGTGTGTGTGTGTGTGTGTGTGTGTGTGTGTGTGTGTGTGTGTGTGTGTGTGCGTGTGTGAGCGTGTGCGTGCGTGTGTGTGCGTGTGCGCGCTAGCAGTCTTATTTTTGGCCCTGTCTGTGTCTCAACAACTCCACTGCATGGTGAATAGCAATCTATCCTTTTCAAAATATTGTCATTATTTCATCCTGGGTTTTCCATTGTTTGAATTTGTGTTTTCATAGAGTTTTCAATTAGTTTATCTGTTATTTTCTCCAAAACGTGTAGAGGAAGAGGCAAATATTTCGTCACCAATACATAGAACTGAAGAAACTTTTACTGCTGAAGAAGAGGAAGATATGAAGCCAGTTAAGAGCACAACAAGACTAAATAGATTAGCTGCTCTAGCAAACACAATAAATGAGTGGGAGGATGATTTAAGTCACCCACAACTTACCAACAGTTCTGAGAAAAAGGTAAGTTCCAATCCCTCCATGAAAGCATTTTCTATTGTATTCATATTACATGTGTACAAGCATCCATTCACTATTTATATTATATAGATACTGCATAGACACAAAATGGAAGGTAATAAGACCAAAATATTTACAAAGATCAATTTTTATTACTGAAAATGGCAATTACAAAATGGGTGTACTCTTGGCTGTGGTAGCTGAGTTTTTGGCTTGGCTTGCAAAAGAAGGTAATTTGGTTTCTAGTTGTAGTTTTGAGTTTGTGGGGCAGTGAAGATAAGGGGCTGCAGGGAGCAATGAAAATATCAGCTAAACTCATAGAGATGGAGGCTGAACTTTATTGAAAGATATTTATAGATAGTTTCTAATGGTGGTGTATGTAAACTTTTGAACTCCTAAAGGTAATCACTGTTATAGGTTTACACTATCAAGGAATATTGCCAACATTGTGTGCTGTGAGAAACTGAGAAACGATTAAAAATTGAAGTGTCAGGAGAGTTCTACTCTTTCCCTGACAGAAAAAGGTGATTGAGACACTGATCTTTCAGTTGGGAGTAGCAGGATTCAGATCTCCATTGGGCTAACCCTGCTTAGTTTGCTCATGTTTCTCTTAAATTGAGACAACTGCTGAGATGGTATTGTACCTTTGAAGAGGTCCTGGCTGGTCTGTTGTCCCATCAGTTGTCAGGTGAAACTTACTACAGCATGACTGATAACAGGTTTTATTCTTCCTTTGAATCTTACTGTAATTTCAAAGTTATAATGTTGACTGTAAATGAATACAGTCATTTCCTCTCTGTACATCAGTGTTTCACTTAGAATTTAAGCTGGCAGTTCCATCCTCCTCCTCCAGATAAAAGATGTTTTATTGTCAGCTTTATTGAGAAAATTTAGAGAGTTGGCATTTGAGGCTGACTGCAGAACTATTCTACTGCTGCTGCCAACGTCCATTTTATGCAAGGGCTCATACAGAAGCTTGTACAGTCATTTTTCCCAAGATGTATTTGCGAGAGGAACAGTAAAGGAAATGACCAGTAATGGTACATATCATCATCTGCTATGCACCACATGGTGGTTTATGGAGTATGTAGAAGTAAATGTAGTCAGTGCTTCCCTTGTAAGTGTATGAATGACCATACTAGTTCGTTGTGTTGGCTTTTTTATGCTAGTGTAGTCTTTCCTGCAGATTTATGATAAATTGAGACGTAGCTTACTTTAAAGGACAGCAGTAGTCATAGTAGTGTAATGTCTTGTCACTGCGAAATACTATAGTGACACAGTATCAAAAGCCAAAGCTCTTTAGATGTATGAGCCAGCATGCACATTCTTCCTTGATTGTGCGAGTCCTGTCATTTGTTGTGTGACAAAAACAATTACTCGCTCAAAGGCAGGCTCTATAACATCCTACAGCTGAAAATTTGTAACATTCTGTCACCTTGCTGATTATGAATCTTAATTACAGTTTCTATGGTTGACCATAGTGGCTATTCTTGGCAAAACTGAGACATTGAATTGAATGGAAAATTTAATAACAAAGTCAGTCTACACTGTTTTCAAGTGCAGTTGACTTTGCTGGTATAAACTTTGAAGCACAGGTCTATCATTTAACCGAAGGGAACCTTGATGATGAAGCTGTGTTTCAGAATGCATTTTGACAAAGTAAATACACTATCGGAAAGACAATAGTAGGACTTTATTATTAAGTTTTTCATCAATTACAGTTACACAGGTCATGCCCAGGGCTTGTCTCCAGCCTTCTTATGAAATGAAATGAGTGTGGTAGACCAGTCGTGTGGTGCAAGTCTTTTTAGTTGACATCACTTTGGTGACTTGCATGTCATGAGAATGAAATTATGAAGAAGACAGCTCACCACACAGCCCCTGAGCAGAGAAAATCTCCGACCTGGTTGGGAATCGAACGCGGGCTCCTCGCATGGCATTCTGCGACACTGACCACTCAGCTGTAACAGTCATAACAAGTGAATTGTTTGTCAAGTGGTGGTGGGCAGCTATGCCACAGTGTGACTGTTCTATATTTCTCCTTTGTACTGTATTAAAATGCTAGATAAAACTAAAACCTGAAATTGCAAAGTTATAAGTGTGCTGCACAGAGCATACAAAATATATGTACAGATAATGCAAAAGGAATTGTCATACTAAATTGTTTCTGTAAACGTGGATTGTTTTCACAACACAATTGATAGAAAAATCTCAATTAGGCTCAAAATTATCATTAAAAATGAAGCAGAACAAAAAGTTATATAATTTCTTTCACTTGGGTGTAACACTACACATTAGATGATGTGCATACACTGTTACAGAAATTCTAATATCTATGCAGCACTATCAGTTGGCATTTTAAAATTAGCATAAATAGTACATTGCTTAACGTATATAAAATGTGGCAGTACCAATGTTGCATGGTTATGAATGCTTCACACATATATAATGACACATCAAAATGATATACAGTACAGAGATGAGATCTCTGAGAGCAACGTCTAACTACACTTTACTGGATAAGAAGGGGAATCAGGAAAGAACTATACAGATTTGATTTGAATCAAGAAATAGTGAAGTACACTAACAAATGGAACAAGCATTTAACAAGAATGCTTACACCCGGAACATACACTTCTGAAGATTAAGCCATGGAAACGAAGAAGAAAGAAGTTAAAACAAAAACACACACACACACACACACACACACGAACACAGCAAAATACTTGCGGGTAGAACAAACAAGAGTTGGTTTGATCTTAGGCAATGATTCTCCTCTCTGTGAAGGACTCCAAAAGACTACAATAGAAAGATACTATCAGAAAAAGTACTTGTCACATTATTTGATCAGGTTATGTTAATGGTGGTGGTGGTGGTGGTGGTGATAGTGATAGTAGTAGTAGTAGTAGTAGTAGTAGTAGTGATGTTGTTGCTGCTGTTATTATTATTATTATTATTATTATTTAATTAGGAAATAAACATGTGCTGGTATATAAGTTAGAATGTTGATATTTATCTGTGGTAAACTTGAAAATGGCACACTAGAATCTGTTATTTAACTATAAAAGTCATCAAATTGCCCTGTAGTTTGCTTATCCGCTTTAACTGCTGCTGATCTGCTGTTCACTTAATAGTTTGTATCTATCTGAAAAGAAAATTCTTCAACTTTTGGCAGGATATACACTCTAAAATTATGTCCATGCTAGAGCCATGGTTTGACACACAGTTTTAAACTATCACAGATTTCATGTTAAGGATGCCTTACATCCGCATTACAAATATATCAAGTGCATTTATGATTTATGTTTTAAATTTAGATAAATACAATTTTCTCTGTCTTTGCCAGACTGAAAGGAAAATTTCAGGCTTGGAAAAAACATCTCACATCATTAATAGTTACACAGACCAAAAACTGCAAATAAAACCATTGAACGCAATCCAGAAAAACAAGCTTGTTGATAGAAAAGGCAGTGATGCCAACATTGTATGGGATAAAGCAATTCTGGAAACCCTGGTAAGAACACAGACAAACTAATTTTAAAACTGCTGCTTTAAAGTAAATTTGACAGAAAGAAGTCCTCATTCTTGAAGGTTACTTAGTGATAGTGCACACACATTCAGATATTGTTAATAAAATAGATGTAATTCTATACTGAGTTTATAAATATTAGGTATAATATCTTTAATATTAGGTTACAGAGACTTCTTCCTCCATCTCATTTTGCAGGAAGCTCAAGGATTTGAACGCACTGTCTCTAATTCTAGACTAGTGTATGATTTTTCCAAACATTCTTCACAGGATGGGAAGAGCACTTCTATGAAGCCAGCAACAAAAGCTTCAGCTGTCCTCAGTGACATCAAGGAGAAACAAGAGCCCAGTGAAATTAGTCCAAAAAAATCTGTTTCGGTGACAAATGCAAAAGTAACTCGCAGCCCAGTAATGGGTGTGTCGCAGCTTTGTAATTCTGCCAAGGTTATTAGCCCCCGTGAAAAACCATCAATGTTTTGGAAACAGGGACACAGTCCTCAGAAAGTTGAGGTCTCAAAAATAGAGTTAAAGAGTGTTTCTAATCATGCACAAATGTCTCCCAAGAAGGGTTCTGTTCTACATAAAGCAGCAGTTTTTGAGTCTGGAAGCCCTGAGAAGCAGTTGACAAAGGATCCAATTGAACTGTCAGTAGCTGAGCGCCTTGCTCTGTTTGAGAAGAATAAGGGTCAAGCCCTCATTCCCAAAACTGCTTTTTCAATGGCTGTTCCTACAAAATACTTAAATAAAACACAACAGGATTCAATAACCAGCAAGAAATTTTCACCTGAAAAATCCAGCTCTGCAACACAATGGACAAGGCTAGGAAATTTTGGAATTGTTCAGAAGCCAGTAGAACAGCCAAAGTTATCTCCAATAAAAAATGGTAATTATACATTACATCTGCAATACATTAAGTAAATATTTTACCAAAATTTTAATTATTGTGGTATTTTCTGTTCTTCTGATCCTATATATTCATACTACATATTTATTTTAGATATACCCCAGAACAAAGTACTGGCCAGCAAGCAGCTTTTTGAAACTGGAGCTATTAATGGCAAAGGAAGTTCTGTTCCTCAGAATGTCCCTTCTGAAAGACAGAAAGAACTAGAGATGTTACAGAATCGCTGGAACAGAAATAAACAGATTGGATCTGTAGTATTAGATTCCAGATTTATTCCTAACGATGCCCAGTCAAATAGTAACTTAGTAAGTACCTGAATAAAAGACTGTTAATGATGTAACGCAGTTGACTTAAGATTTAGTGTCATTTTATTTATTTACATTTAGTTTGCATGGAGCTATCAAAATGATGGCTGCTGCAAACTTTTGAAATAATATTTTAACAGTAGCTATAATTGCAGAATATGTTGCAAAAAACAATTGTTGCATCTTATATCTGTTTTATACATTTATTACTGTGCAGTTGATTTGCTGCTGGCTCATACAGAAAGTTGTGCCTTAAAATCCATTGAATTTGTATAAATATTTTTCTATCACAAAACATTTTAAGTTTATTTTAAAATTGTTCGCCTTATATATTGTTTAGAGATTGTTAATTTATTAAGATTCTGTATGGCATATCTTGTGTTTCTTATTGCCCTTTTCTGTAACAGTCGTATTCTTTTTACATGAAAATCAGTTACACAGCCCCACAATTCGGCCCCATAGTTACAAAGGGTGCAGATCATTCCTTAGCGCACTATTTTTTAAGTTGGCTAGTAATTGACTTTGTGCTGGCTAAGGTGTTGTAAACAACTACTGGGTTTTCCAAATACAAATTTAATGTGCTTTATCCACTACAGATTTCATCAACGTACATACCCAGAAATTTATAGCTGTCAGATGCTGTTATTGAGATGTTACATACATTATTTGCATTGGTGTGGTGAGAACTGCCTGTTCTAAATTGGAGTAATTGAGATGCAGTGACATTCACATTGCGGTCCTGATCACTGAAGTATTTATAATTCTGTTATATCACTGGTAGCAAAAGTTGTAGTTTCTTGCGCTCTTTACCATAGAATAAGTTTGAGGTTTCATATGCACAACTTATTACGTGGGAGTTAGGAGGTTGTGTAATGTTGTTAAAATGCAGGGTGTTAACTAATATGTGGGAAACTGTTGGAAATGAGTAGAGGACGTGAAAAGAGGCAGAAGAGTTCATATATAAATATAGTACTATTTATTTTCTTAGTTACAGACACTTTTTTGTGGTTATATGTTTGCTGCACATCTCTCTTTTTGTTTTCATATTTCCAGCTTCGTTTTGCTGGTGTTTTTTTTTTCTTTTCAGATGTAATTTATTTTGGGAAGTGTAAGTCAAAGCCTTCTTAGTTTATCTCAGTTGCCATGTTTCTAGCAAATAAACAAATCTCTTTTGTAGAGCTATTCTACCCACAACAGAAATTGAATTGGCTATTTACAGATGAGCACCACTGAACTAGAGTGCGTTTGTGATCTCAGCTGGAGAGCTAGATGTTGTGTCTGACTTGCAGTAATGTGCATGACACCCATAGCTGTGCACAAGAACATTAATCATTGACTAACAATGTTAACTTTTTGAGTAATAGACTAACTTTTAAGTTAATTCAGAACCTACTATTTATGACAAAAATGATGCTGTGCCATGTGCGGAAATCATGTTCTGCCCATTTCGGGTCATATAATTGTGTGCCTACGCTGGGGTGAGCCCGATTGATGTAAACAATCAAATGTGAGTGAGAATAACTAGATGTTGGCTGTTTATTGTTGTTTCTGTACAGAGTTTGCATTAAGAACTATTTTTTGTCAGTGAATTGACTGTGGAAACTAAACCAGGGAATTGATTTCCAGCTGTACAACTGATGACAATCCATGGCCACAATTCAATGATTGTTAATTTTGTATTCAGATTGGGAGAACAAATACTTATTGACTGCAAATTGTGCTTGTAAAAAAAAGAAAACATATCATCAATTAGAGCTCACCCTTCAAGCCTTAACAATTTCAAACAACATATAAGGAAAGCACATGAATCACAATATGTGCAACTTGAAGAAACAGTGAGGGCAGAGTGTGGTCGAGGGAATCCATAAACAAATATCAATCTTGGGCATTCAGATATTGACAGCAGAGTCAGTAGCTATACTCTGGTAAAAAGAATATGACAGAGAAGCATTGGAGAATCTTTTGGCACTGCAACAATTGGCAACAGTGTGTCTCAAGCTAGTGTGGACCAATGCATAGTAAACTTGCTGCGGATTTTCATCCAAAGGTCCATTTAACGTGGCTGGAAATGTATAACAACAGTCGAGGGGAAATAGTAAGAAAATGAATGGAAAATGTTGTAGTAGAGGCTTTAATGCATGAAGCCGCTGAAAGTTCAAAGGACAAAGATACTTTAAGTGACAGTGGCGCAAGCAGCAACAACGAAGACAAAGAGGAAGACTTTTTTTATGTCTGTCATACAATCTAAAAAGAAGCCTAGTAGTCACACAGCTGTAAAAACTAAAGCCCAGAGTCTAGTCAAAATGTGGCTGGACATGAAATTAAAAGAATTATTCAACTATGCGGCATTTATTGGGAACAGGTTTTAGTAAATTTATTTATTAAATATAATCCCCTATGCCCTCAAGTGCTGCAGTAACAGACTTTTCTTCTGTGGGCAAAGACATTTTTTCTCCTAAACGCGCCTCACTGTCGGATAAAAAATTTAACATGTCAATGTTTGTGAAGGGAAATATGCACCTTACGGTAGCTCCTGTCTGATTCTAACATGTTGTTGTTGTTGTTGTTGTTGTTGTTGTTGTGGTCTTCTGTCCAGAGACTGGTTTGATGCAGCTCTCCTTGCTACTCTATCCTGTGCAAGCTTGTTCATCTACCAGTACCTACTGCAACCTACATCCTTCTGAATCTGTTTGGTGTATTCCTCTCTTGGGCTCCCTCTACGATTTTTACCCTCCACGCTGCCCTCCAGTACTAAATTGGTCATCCCGTGATGCCTCAGAATATGTCCTACCAAGCGATCCCTTCTTCTGGTCAAGTTGTGGCACAAATTTCTCTTCTTCCCAATTCTATTCAGTACCTCCTCATTAGTTATGTGATCTACCCATCTAATCTTCAGCATTCCTCTGTAGCACCACATTTCGAAATCTTCTAGTCTCTTGTCCAAACTATTTATCGTCCACGTTTCACTTCCATACATGGCTACACTCCATACCAATACTTTCAGAAACGACTTCCTGACACTTAAATCTATACTCAATGTTAACAAATTTCTCTTCTTCAAAAACCCTTTCCTTGCCATTGCCAGTCTACATTTTATACACTCTCTACTTCGACCATCATCAGTTATTTTGCTCCTCAAATAGCAGAACTCATTTACTACTTTAAGCGTCTCATTTCCTAATCTAATTCCCGCAGCATCACCTGATTTAATTCGACTACATCCCATTATTCTCATTTTGCTTTTGTTGATGTTCATCTTATATCCTCCTTTCAAGACACGGTCCATTCCGTTCAGCTGCTCTTCCAGGTCCTTTGCTGTCTCTGACAGAATTACAATGTCATCGGCGAACCTCAAAGTTTTTATTTCTTCTCCATGGATTTTAATTCCAACTCCGAATTTCAATTCTAACATTGATAACTGAATAATTATAAAATTAAATGATAAAACATTTTTATTTAAGCAATGGTAATATGATTGATTCACTTTCTCATTTCACTACACCTATAACATAAAGTTTACTATTACAACTTAATAAGATTGGCTTTAACTTCTGATAAATCTGCTGTGAAGTAATGTTTTAATGAGTAACGCAGTTCACATTTTTAGTAATGAATTGACGATTAGGAAAGATAACTTTGAGAATGATGTTGCCCTGCTGTGAAGATGCCCACTCAGCCATATTCTTAGTGTATTAGTGTGTACTGTACATATCTGCCTAAAATGTATTCCAATAGCACATCGCAACATGCACTTGATACATGGACTTGCAAATTGCAGTGCAGCTAAAGCCGGGAGATTGTATGCTGAAAGACTTCCCATTAGACATTTACCAAACAATAACACCTTTCAAAGAAGACTTGAAGAGAGAGGCTCTTGCAAGAAAACATCATCTTATTGCGGAAGACCAAATAGCGTTAGAACACTTTGTTTAGAAACTCAATTACTTCATCAAATTAAGGGCACAAATTGCAGCAGTACCAGAGAAATAACAGAAACTGAGAATGTGAGTCACATGACTGTGTGGAAAGTGTTAAAAGAGTAATTACTTAATGCATTTCATTTTCAGAGAGTGTAACATATTATATATTATTGAGACAGATTGTTGATCTAGGAAAGCTTTTTGTACATGGATACCAGGAATGTAGTGCAGAATTTTCACAACACTCATGCATGGGCAGATAAGAATCCTTTCACAGTTTTGGAAACAAGACATCAGCAACAGCTTAGCAATAATGTATTGGCTGGCACAATTGGAGAGTTTAATTGGACCTTTTGTTTTCTACGGGAAGTTGACTGGAGCATCATACAGTGAATTTTTTATGGAAAGCATTTCAGTGTTTTGCTGGAAGATATTACACTACACTTATGCACAATGCGGCACGATGTTATTTTGCTCTGCAAGCAAGAACAGTTTTAAATCAGTGTTTCCAAAATAAACGAGTAGGTCATTGGACAGCATCATCTTCGCCTAAATGATCTGACCTCAGTCCATTGGATTTTTATTTTTTGGGGCTTTTAAAGAACATATTGTATTAAAGGCCTATTGCAAATGTTGACATTCTTCACCAATATGTCCAAGGAGGATTTCAGTAGATGCACCAGACACCCATAATGTGGGAGTGAGTAAGAAAGTGGCATTTGTAAACTTGTTAAGGCTAATGGTAAATATTTTGAGCATTTTATTTAACTAGTTGGAAAAGAAAAATTACATGTAGAATCAAACTGGCAATTTGAAAACAAAAAAACAAGAATGAAGCAGGAATGAAGTCCCCTACCCATTCCTCAGAGACTTCCCACATATTAGTTAACATCATGTATGAAAGGCAGAGAAAGTGGCAAAGGATTGTAAATTACTATTGCAAAACTATATTGAACTTTTATAATCTTATCATATAATTTTTATGTCAGTCAAGTATATTGGATAAGATTCAACTGGTATATGCTTAGAAGCTGCGAGAATGGATTCCCAATAAAATAGGACTTCGATCTGCCCCCCCCCCCCCCCCCCACTCCCTCCTGAAGTAACTCATGGTTTATTGAATCAAAGCTTTCATGTGGTCTAAATGTATACCTGCAATCTATTTGTCCAATCCAGCAGACGGTACAATTCTGGAAGAATTGGGAAACTGCTGTGGTCATGCTCAGATCATTTTAAAACCATGCTGAGAATCTAGATAACCATTTTATATTTTGTGAAGAAGGCACTAAGCTAGGAATCTAATCAGACTAGATGCAAGTTTGTCTAGAATTACTTTGTTTTTGGCAATGTTTTACTGACATCTGGATTTCTCTGAAAGGGCATTGATAATCATATCTTGACAGGGTAGAATAGAAATAATTCTATTCGTTGTCAGACCCTTTCACATCTAGTACACAAAATTCCATTTCTTAATTAGTTTGTATTGAAATATGTTACTGTTAGGTCTGTGCAGATTTTGTTTCTGCAGAACACTTTTTGTTATTTATGGCATGGTTGGATTTGTGTACTCTTATCACCATACAATAATAATGAAAATCTAAACTACTGTAATTTACATTATCTATAATATTTCTGCTGATTATACAAATCTATTCTAGTGGCGCATATGTTTGTTACTCTAGTTTCTGAGCTTACTAAATTTAAAGGATTACATGCTTTAATATATCAGAGTGTTTCATGTTTACTATACTGTTTGAATTTGCGTCATGTTAGTCACAAAATATAGTACATCAGCTCAGTTCTGTTCACTTCTACCTACTTTCCTGCTACCTCCTTTATTTCTTCCTTTCACTTGATTTTCCTCTAGCACCATCGTGCCAGCTAACCTGCCCCATTCTGTCACAACCTCCCATCATGCTCCCTTCCCTTCATGCTCCACCCATTTTGCACCTATTTTTTCCCACAGCTACTTTTTTTCATTGAGCAATTTGATAACATTTTATACAAAATTTATCTTCTTTAGCTTGTTAAAATGTTTTTCTGTTGTTCAGGACTTAAATTTAATGACTTTGACTGTGTAGTGTCAGATACATTCACAACACTTGTAGGTAAAAGAAGGTTTCATTGACAAAACTATAAAATCACAATTAGACTAAATGGCTAGTCAATGGTTAGCACCAGGAGACAAAATACCAGTTCTGTTGATTCAAATATTCAAACAGTCCCCCCCTCCCCCTCCTCCCTCAGAGTGTGTGTGTGTGTGTGTGTGTGTGTGTGTGTGTGTGTGTGTGTGAGAGAGAGAGAGAGAGAGAGAAACAGTACTGAATTTTTGTCTCTTGTGGGGTAAGTAAAGCCCAGCTATTCCATCTCTGTGATACTGGTAACATAATGTCACTTCATTTACCTTTTTATATCACCTATAGCCCATTTTAAAATAATGCTATCTATCTTTCTTTCTTTCAGGAAAGGCAGCATGTATCAGTCCCACCAACTCCTCCTCCCCTACCGCAGTTGTCACCTACAAAGAAAAACAGTGTATCAGAGATGCAGCAGAAACTACCCACTCCAAGTGATTGTATTAATAAAGGTATTTTCTGTTATTTAATTATTTAAATTGCAAATTTTTGTAATCAGCCCACCGCTCTTTTTCCCTGTGATTATGATATGGTGTCTGTTAGCACTAGTATATTGAATAAGTTTGGCAATCAATGTGAACTATGTAATGTTTTGGTGGTTTTGTACACTGAGTACAAGTTAATCGGAAAAATGGGTTTGTAATGAATTTTTGTCAAAGTAAGTTCAATCTAGGGATGTAAATAAGATGTGGAGACATCATCAGGAATCAAAAGGATTCGGAAGAGATAAGATGTAAAGTCTGTTTTATCCACTGGCAAAATTGAGGAATCTGTTATATTAAGTCAAAGGTAACCTAGGCCTGAGAAAATGTGACATATATAAAACTCAATGCTGATGTGGGAAGACTTAAAGTGAGAATTATTTAAACATGCGACAGCACATGTTTTACGAGAAGATTGAAGTTTTATTTTCAGCATCCTTGTTCTGGGATTGTGTTGTTACTATGAACCCGAAAATGTAGTGTATAATTTTGGTGTAATTTGCATACATATTTGGTGAAATTTTCATCCTTTATTGCTGCTGCTGCTGTTGTTGTTGTTAATGGTTAGATGTGCAAATTTAATAGGTTGTGATGCTATTTGAAATTGAATGTCAAAAGAAAGTGATGTTGGGGAGCATTTTGACTGGAATGTTTGTCTTTGCAAACCTTCAACAGTTTTTTTTATCTAATATGGTTTTTGCACGTTTTCTTCTTTTGGCCCTGTTTAAGCTCTCAGCAAGCGATTTTCATTTGAGAAACAGCACCATTTATTTTGCTGCTGAACTGAGTACTTATCTGGTTTAATATGTTGCTCAGCATTTTCTCTTTTCCCACCCAATTCAATAACAAAATCTGCAGAATATTAATTTTGACCTTTTGTGGACATTCACAGCTGTGTGACCCACACTTCAGTGCTGACAGGGTTCTTACCGTAGAGGTAGGGGGGGGGGGGGGGGGGGGAAAAAAAAAACAACAACTGTTCGCACAGTGGGGGAAGAGTTGTGGTGTGGTCAGAATACATTGACCAGTTTTGCCTCCTGGGCTCTACAGGGTGGACACTATGAACTGGCTGCCAGCCACAAGCGTAAACAAACCAGAATTATGATGGCCAGAGGGGAGAGTAGCACTGAGGAAACAGATTCTGCCTACCTCTCACAGAGCAGGAGCCTACACCCATGTCCTGCGTTTCTGTGGAACCCGAACTGACTCTTGGTCATAAGCATTGCCGATCCCTTGTGATATTCTGAGGGTCATAATCAGACTCCTTGATGGACCAGAATTAGTCTCTTCACTCGTTCCCAATGAGAAGAGAGAACAATGAGTAATATACAGCACAAAGCATTCAATAATGGCTATCATGCAGTTGCTTACTGAGGTTGGCATTTTTGGTAACGAGGAGAGATCATCATGTCCTCTATCAGTATTTGATGCAACCACAGTTCAAAACATCTGCCACCAAAACAACTGCCATATTAAATGTATCCACATTAAACCAACTTTTTAACTTTAGCTAGCAAGCAAACATAAGCCTTTCTTTGTTGTAAGATCTTAGTTCCTTGCTGAGGTGTTCATTGCCTTATACAGCTTGTATCTTATACAGCCAGTTCAGTGGCCCTTGATTGGCATGGCACCAGAGCATCGACCATTCTGAAATGAAGTGTCTATTAAGTAATTTCTTGTTTTCACATTTTGAGGCACAACTTTCATCTAAACTGATGAACCAAAACATTAAGATCTCTGCCCATTGCGAGTTTGTGTGATGCATGATGGCACTGAGTGCATGTGATCCAGTAAAAGAAGTATATGAGTGAACCAGAGACTAATGGGGATACATTCTAGCGATGATAAGTGGTGCAAATGAGGAAATTCATCAACTTAATTGACTTTGGCGTAAGCCAGATTGTTGTGGCCCAGTTCCTGAGAGCAAGCATCTTGGAAATGGTGAAGCTGTTCCCGTGATACTATCTTGAGCGTCTATGGAAAGTGGTTGAAGAATGTTGAAACGATGAGTAGGCAACAAGAAGGTGGACGGGCATACCTCATCGCCGAATGCAAGGATTGGAGGCTTGCTCGTTCTCTAAAGCAGGAGAGATGGTGATTTGTGGCAGATCTGATGACAGAGTACAGTGCTGGCACAAGCACAAATGTTTTGGAGCACACCATTCAGCGCACAGTGTTGAACATGGTGTTTCGCAGCAGAAAACCCCTGTGTGTTCTCATGTTGACCCAACAACATCATCAGTTATGATTACAGTGGGCACGCAATCATCGACATTGGACTGTGGATCAATGGGTTAGTGTGCCTGGTCGGATGAAACCCTTTTATCATTAAATTTGGTCGATAGTCGTGTCCACATATGCCATTGTCCAGGCTAATGGCTGCTCAAAACGTGCAGCACACCACAGAAGAATAAAACCCAATTGGGATGCTATCGGGCGCCAGCTGCATGATCCATCCACCTGCAAATTACAGAACTGTGTGACCTGTGCATAGGTATCTGGTACCACAACCTCTAGAAACCTTGAATCCATGGCACACAGAATCACTGCTGAATTGTGTTCTAGAAGTGGACCAACATGCTTTTAAGCAAGTGATCATAATGTTTTGGCTCATGAGTATATCTTTGCATTTATCGCAAAATTTGAATTCCAATTTGTGAGGTCTTCAGTTATTACTGGAGCCATACTTATCTGTATGGCAGACAGTCTTATCAACAGGACATGGTTGTCAGCTAGTCACTGCCTGGAATCCAGCACTGGCTTCCATTAAGTTAAAATGAGAGAAATGAGAACAGCAATGAGAACCTCCAATTGTGGACCAACATAGTGCATTGCAGAGTTTTAATTTGGCTTTTAACCACATCATCAGTGCACCGCAGCACCATCATTGCCCATGACACATGCATGGAAATCCTCCCTCTGCTTCCCAACGGGAGGCATTATCAGTATTATTTTTGTCCAGCTGCAAGAGGTTTTCCATGCAAGAATGATTCCAGTTTGGGGCTTTGATAACTTTGGATTACACCACATATTTAACAACAGTTGTGCCTTCCAGCAGTGAGAGTCACAGACACGTGAACATGTCAAACAGTTACATTGATTGAATGTTTCAGTACTTGCACATTACCATGTGGTAGAAGTTTTGAGTGTCTGCTGATACATTGGTTTTATTGAAGGGGGGCACAGTGAAGAAAGATGAGGCAAGACTGGAATTAGGAATTCCTGGAAGGTTATGCGGGAGTGACAAGTCTGAGGTTATTGGGTTAGATTTTGATGTGGGGGCGGGGTGGACATCGTCATCCTGTAGCTGACATTAGTGTGAAAGACAATAATTAAGGACTGGACATTGCAGAGCAGGAGTGTTTCTATTGAGGCAGTGTTTTTAGTTCTGGATATCTGCGCGTAGGTGGTGTGATCTAAGTGAATAGTATGAACTGATAGAACATTAGTTATTGGAAGCCTTTGTCGGTAATTGGGCTACAGCAGAAAATGGTTAATTTTATTTTGGTCGAGTCATTTAGGTGTGTCCATTTAATTAGTATGCTAAGGGCAAGTATCCATGGAGGATAGGTATGGGGCTGAAAGAAGAATAACAGGAAGTATGATGCTGCCAATTGGAAGTAAAATATAAACTGCAGTGACAATGAAGGTAAATAATGATCATGGGGTGTATCTGATGAAAAAAATATTAAATCTGTGATCCTATGGTGAAGATCAGTTGGGAATGAAAAATTAAGGTACAAGCTTTCTCTCTTGTAAAGATAATTTGAACCTCATTTACTGATAACAGCCTAACTGTACTGGTATTGTATTTTTATTTTTTTAATATTTGTTACAAATGACATGTAATTACTACTGTAGCAACTTAAACAAATTCCTTTCCTCAACTCTAGTTGTTATTATTTTCTTCTGTCAAATGTCACCACCTCTGTAGTTGCAAAATTGATGAACCTGTGAGTGAGTGACAAGGCATTTTTATATATGGGTAACATTTTTTAATAAGGTTTCTTGGTTTTCTGCTTTAAAGAAGCAACATCAGATGTTACCTTTTTCTTGAATATAATATTTAACATTTTGGCAGATGATATGAAAAAGCAGTATCCTGTCTTAGCGGATGTTAGGAGATTCAAGGTGGGAGACCCTAAACCTGGCAGGTTATATCCATGCTTGTCAGATATTGAAACGTGCACAGAGACTGAGAGTGAGATGCCTGATACAGATGGCTTTGAAAGGTAATAATAATTTTGAAAAGGTTCTGCAATGATTAACTTATTGAAACTGAAAATTGCTCGTAGATAACAAATAATTATTTTCAGCTCTGGGAGTAATGATTCTTGCAGTAATTTGGAAGACACTAGTTTTGGGAGAGAGATACTGCAAGCTGCAGGCATTAACAAGTCACCAGTCAAGGCAAGTAAAGGATTTATATGGAATAAGCAACTACTTTTCTCCTGTTTGCGTACTATTGTATTATAACATATCATTTCTGATAATAGTTAGTTCTAGATTCAATATAACTAATTAAATATTTCTATAAAATTTATGCTCTTTTAACATTGTGTTTGTATAAAGGACAAGCAAAAATATTTACTATTCATTATTTGTTAAGGTTACCATTGTGCAAACCGGGGTATCTAAACCGGGTGGCAATTTCGGGGGCAGGGGGCATATTCACATTCTTGAGGGGGAAAAAACCTTGTTTCAATAAGCACCTAGCATCCAGCGCAAGTCAGACTATAGATTATTCATATGATTTTGAAACGCACCCCTGCTGGTGTTTGGACACATTCTAAGTTGATTTCTGAATGAATTATAAGTTGAATGCGTGCATAGTGTACATGATGTCTCCGCCAGGAGAATCCTCTTCACATCTAGAAATAAACTTTCCTGCAGACAACACGAGACAGGGCTGTGCGAGCTGAGCAGAATAAAGCCAAACTGGTGAATGCCAACTGCTGCTTGTTTATGTGGTTGATTTCGATTTGCGAATGTTCATTGTTGTTATGATTACTAGCAAAATCCACAGATTCAGACTACCGGAGTGGAAATAAACGACTAACAGGAGTAACAGGTAAGAAATATTACATATTATCTTCTCGGTGTATCCAGAAAAGTGAAATTTTGACAGAAAAAATAAGCAGTGGCTTATTCTGAGTAGCGCGGAAAACGCATTGTACAAACACGTAATAATGCCTAACCGGAGAATAATCACTGGATAACTAAACCAGTGATTGTGGCAGGGTTAATAACGTTAACTGGAGAATGAGTTCTGACAGTGGTAGAAATAGTTATAGAATTAGTGATGACAAGACTTTGTTAGAACGAGGAAGAAGAAGAAACGGGGACATCACACAAATTATGGAAGAATTTGACGATTCCAAATGTATACAAAAATTTCGTCCTACTTTTTGGTCTCGTGCGTGAGAAACTGGAGTGTGTGAATGAACTGTGAAACTATTTCCTAACGTAAAACCTTTTACTTGTAGGCCAAATAGGTATTTCGTACTGGTACTAAGTGAATTATATTCTGTCGTATTATTAAAATGATCATTACTGCTAAAACAGTCTCGCTTATTTGGTGTGTATTGCAATTGATGCAATATTAGAAAGGCCTATTCTGTTTTATCTAGCACACAGTGACAAAATAGACGTAATCAGATTGAGAAACCACACCAGTCTTGGGTACTGTTTGTATTAACAGCATTTTCAGTATTGGACAACGACATTTCTATTTTTCATGTAGCAAAACGTTTGACGAACTTTATAAGGTGATAGCTCTTCCACTGAAAGTAAAGCACACCATGTAAAGCTGTAGCAAGATTGATAGAAAAATCGCTAGGACCTAAAGACTGAAGAAATGTGTACTGTCCTGCCTGTCTCTTGTCTTTACTGGTTTTAGGTATCATATATTTAATTTTATGTCACACAGAAGAGCAAGTTATTAGCTAATAGGCAATAAAGATTCTAAAAGGAGGGGCAGCGTGTCAAACCGGCCGACTGGGAGCTGGAGAGTCACTACAGGAAATTTTAATTTCCATTGTCCTGAAATAGTTTGATGACATCCATTACAAAATATACACTTTTGAGTTCCACAGAGCAAAATACAGTGATGTGCGGTATAAGAATGTTGTTTGAAGAGGCGTGGCACTGCACACTTAAGACAAAATAACGTGTCTTACATTTCCTCGAAGATATATGTTTTATGTATCAGACTCTTCAGAAAGATGTGCGCTACAAAATGAACTTATTTTTGAAAAGTATTTCTTTTTTAAAATTTTTGACGTACTGATGCGCAGAGCAGTCTGAGTTAAAGTGGAGGGGGGGGGGTGTCTCCCCATGACCCGTGTTTACATTTAGTGATTTTTTTCTGTTTCCTCTTCGTTTACTGCTCTCATGTCAAATGAAAACAAGACAGATCTCTGAGGCTGGGAGCTATCAAGTGAATTAAAATACATTCTCGTAATTACGGAAGGCTAAAATATGTTACTAGTTTTAGATTTTATTTCCATCTTTCTGACAGTCAAGCATTGATCCCCTTGCAGAATAATAAAGTTATTTTTGTCGGTTTGCTAAAGAAATTTGGCTTTTCGTAGGGTTTCCTGCTGAGGCGCTCAATTTATTTGGAACGAACTGTTTAATTCTACAATATTGCTTCGTTTCAACTATTCGCTTCATTTCAATTGCACGTTTTCATCTTCTAGCATGTATGGCGTTATGCTATAATAAAGAACCAAACATGAGAATACAGTACTTGTACTCCAAGAAAATTTGTCCCGAAAACCACACTGAAAAGCTTCATGTCAGGTCGAGGCCTACGTGATTAGGAATCTGGACATATGAATGTGCACTGTAAGGTGAACTATGCATTTTAGTACGGTTCACGAAACTCAGCCGCTCTTGGAGTATCCTCTGATGTCTTGTTTCTTTTATGAAATAATGTAAGATCTTTTAATGTTTTAATTAATGATATGAATATAATAGAGGGAAACATTCCACGTGGGAAAAATATATCTAAAAACAAAGAAGATGTGACTTACCAAACGAAAGCGCTGGCAGGTTGAAAGACACACAAACAAACACAAACATACACACAGAATTCTAGCTTTCGCAACCAACGGCTGCTTCATCAGGAAAGAGGGAAGGAGAGGGAAAGACGAAAGGATGTGGGTTTTAAGGGAGAGGGTAAGGAGTCATTCCAATCACGGGAGCGGAAAGACTTACCTTAGGGGGAAAAAAGGACAGGTATACACTCGCATACACACACATATCTATCTGCACATACACAAACACAAGCAGACATTTGGAAATGTGGAATGAGTTGCACTCAAGTGGTTTCGTATATGACTGTAGACATGGTGACACCAGTATACACTTCAGTTTCGTCATTTTGTGGGTCCCTGAGTCGTGTCTGAAATGGAAGTTTTGGCAGCTGCATGTCACAAGAGTTGTGATGGAGTTAAAACTTGTTGCGTGAAATCGCTGCATAAGAAAAAATAAGAAATGTGTTTAGATTCGTGACTGGATGAAGAAAAGACGTCAGCTAGGTTGCTCAGCATCCTTGCTGAAATAATTTGTAACAGTAGATCCAAGAAGTTCTTTTAATTATCTTAGAATGTCACCAGAACTGTTCACGTTTCTTATAAATAGAGTTAATTATGCGATAAGGAATAAAGGTACTGTAATGCTTGAAGCACTGTTGCCAGAACTGAAATTACGTATCATACTGCATGCATTACAATCAAGAACACCTGCCATGCTTTAAGATATAGTTTTAGTTGGTGATGACGCTTTTTCATTAACACCAATAATTAACATAATCAGTAATAATTAGTAATGTTAGCAACAATAATTATTCAAAGCAGGCTGCATTTAGAAGGGAATGATTTGCAAAATACTCTCTTGAAGATAAATGTGTACAGTGAATATATTTCAAAATTCTAACGTGTGAATGGGGAGCACTGCAGCAACGTTTTAAATAGATATATTGAATAAAGAATGCAGCTTCTTGAATTCGTATAGCCTTCCCTCTGTCAACAATATTTGTTAATAAAGTGTTGGCCAACTCGAACGATGGGATTTTAGTCTTGTAGATGAGAGCATTGCCACAGCTAGAATTACACTTGCTTGTATTTTTCTTAATTCAGTCGTTTATGTGTTCCTAACCCAATAAACTTTGCCCTGCAGCTCAGATACTGTCAAACCATCTATGTCATGGTCGCACATGGTGGTCTCAGCGGCAGCAGTATATTGCTTACTTTTGTAATCAGCATCACTGAAATCACACAAACACCTATGCAAAGCATAGGTATCCAAAAAGCGAACATTATTCTCTATTCCCCATTTCATATTTCAGTTTGCCTACCCTCTACGAACACATGTAACCTCAAAACTCGTGCAACTAGTGTCGCCAAAGTTGGAACACGCCGAAAGTGTTTAGTTTGACCAATGAGTTGCGCAAACGCGCGTGGCCGGTAGCGCAGTTGCTTGCAACCTAGTGTCATTGTGTAAACTAGGTTTAAAGTAAGCATATGTATTTGAATAATGACATTGTCCTGGCTGTGACTATATTGTGCTGGCACTGCACTTCGAGCATGTGAGCTGCAGAGCCTGCCCAATATAAACAAATAAGTGCACAGATCAGTCTGAAAGTTTTGAGACTGTAACAGATTCTGATTTTAACATTGTGTTTACTATTAAAATTAATGAAAAATACCATTGTAATGCTTTCCATGTGATTTCTTAGTGATTTGAAGTGGGTCTGTTCAGTGATCTGTTTAGTGATTGTTTTGGTGTGTGAAATTTCTCTTCCTACCATGGCCAGTCTTAGTTGTTTCAGTCAAATGAGGCAGGAAATAAATTCCTTTGATATTGAAAGTTTCACTGGGCACTTTCAAAGAACTACTGAGAAGGGAATTTTGTTTGTTAGGGGTGTGATGGAAGAACATCACTGCGTACATTCTCGTATTTAGTATTATCTTTGAATTGAATTAATAGCTGTCTCCGAGATTTTACATTTGCGTCTTCAGGTCAGAAAGGTACCACTGCACGATACAGCCTTCTAAAGGCCTGGCCAGACAGAATCCGGCCTGCCGCTGCGACGGCCGGCGCAGCGGGTGGCCAGGCCCATCAGCGGCCAGGGATGCCACACAGGCAACGGCTGGCCTGCTGCAGCGACTGTTGCTGCGTCAGCTGTTACACTGTGGAAGGGGCTGAACCCCATTATTAAGCTTGCATGCATAGCGCGATTGTCTTGGCGTTAGATGATTTGGGAGCTTCATGCGGTACACATTATCTTTGTGTGTGTGTGTGTGTGTGGGTTTTTTTTTAAGCACAGAAATGAGTAGCTCGGACGAATAAGAACCTCTTCTTGCATTAGCAATACAAAATGGCACCAAGAAGAGGAGATGTGGGGTGCACGACATTAACAGCAGGAGAGAAAGCTTAGGAGAATACCGTCGTCTGTGTATTGAACTAGAGTCCGACGAAGATAGGTTCTTCAAATATTTTCGTATCTTGCAAGAATGTTTCGAAGAACTGCATCTCCTCATAAAAGGGGCACCAAGAAGTGCACAATGAACTTGAGGAAGCCAATTGATAAAAGGCAAAGACTAGTCATTTGCTTGAGGTAAGGTTTACCATTTGTGGCCTCTTTGTGCTTCATACAGAAGTCATATAAATTATTCCATTACAGTTTTGCTGTATCGTATGAAAGGTTCGGCAGAAGAAAATGCTGTCTCACAATATAGCCACAAGTGGAGTGCTAAATTCATCTGCAGTGTTTACGAATGCAGCAAACAATAGTAACATCTAGTTCTGTATGTCACGCTAGAGAGAACTTGTTACTAAATAGATTGTTTCGTTGTATTCATAACATTGTCATTTAATTTAAACAAACATACCTTTGGTCGTTAACTTATCTATTTGTTCTATTGCCATTATTTATTTTAATCTTTTCCTGATACTTGGCTACAGGCGACAGTCACCAGACCCTTGCTTTTTCTATTTGGTAAGGACGTTCAACAGTCTCAGAAATTGTGAAAGAAGTGTGCCAGACGATAAGGACTGTTCTACAGCCCAAGTATTTACCTACTCCAACAGAGATGTGGAAGAAATCTGAAGAAGGATTTCTGGAACCTTGGGGGTTTCCGAACTACCATGGAAGCATAGACGGAAAGCATGTCAGGTTAAAATTACCGAAGGATAGTGGATCCCAGTTCTTCTGTCACAAACAATTCTTTTTGCTAGTTCTAGTTCTCCTGGCGATCGTTGATCCATACTACAAGTTTACAGTAGTTGATATTGGAAGTTATGGACATTAAATTTTTGAGAATTCAACTTACTATCAAGAGTATATCGAGGGCAAAAATATTCTACCTCCAAAGTCACTTACCAGGTACAGACATCCCCGTTCCTCGTGTTTTCATTGGTGGTGAAGGTTTTGCACTTCAGACTTATTTACTGAGACCATATCCAAAACCTACAGTAATCAACAATGCAAAGAACAGGGTGTCTACGACCTGGGAGATCCGGGGAAAACCCAGGAATTTTTTCATCCGGGAAAAACCCGGGAATTTTTTTTTTAATTCCGGGAATTTTTCATTGTTTTTGTTCTCAGTTCAATTTTTGTAATTTTGACAGGTAAGAACCAATACTCTAACAAAGGATATTACTGTATCCTGCTACTGCAGAATAATACTGGAGCAATAAAACATGAATGAGAGAAAAAACTGAAATAAAACTTAAATTGCAAAGGAAATGCGTCAAATACAGCAACTAAACACAGTGCTCATACAAGCGTTTGAGTGGGATCATGCACATGCGCAGTATCTTCTTCCACTTGTGGCTACAGAAACGTGGCTGTTGGCTGTGTAAGCAGTCCAAGCAAAAAAAAGGGGGGGGGGGGCTGGTAGGTGCTGCCAGGAAAAATTTTACTGGCGCGCCCAAGCTGCCAGATTGTGCTGCAGCCCTGGATTTTGGTGTGTGTGTGTGTGTGTGTGTGTGTGTGTGTGTGTGTGTGTGTGTGTGTGTGTGTCTTTTCTTGAGGAAAAAAACTTGTTTCACAAAGCACTTAGCATCCAGCGCACGTTGGTCTATTGAGTATTCGTATGACTTTGAAATGTGTCTGTCGGTTTTTGAACATTGTTGAACACAATCTAAGTTGATTTCTGAATGAATCATAAGTTGATTTGTGAATGTGTGCGTAGTGTTCTTGATGTATCTGTCAGTGGAATCCTCGTCACATCTAGAAATAAACTTTCCTGCAGACAAAAGGGGCTATACGAGCTGAGCAGAGTATAGCCGTATGAAAGAAAGCCAACCACTGTCTGATTATACGGTTGATTGGGTTTGCGAATGATGAGCGTTGTTATGATTACCAGCGAAATCCATAGATTCAGACTACCAGAGTGCGAATAAACGACTAACAGGAATAACATGTAAAAAAAAGTACGTATTATATTCTCGGTGTATCCAAGAAAATGAAATTATGACAGAAAATTTTTGGCCAGATCGATATACTAGCAAGGGCCAGTTGTACAGTCTCCGGCTAGCAGTCGCTTTAAGCTCTATTCTGGAAGTAGTGCGGAAAACGTGTTGTACAAACACATAATAACGCCTAACCAGAGAATAATCGTGGGGTAACTAAACTGGTGATTGTGGTAGAGTTAGTACAGTTAACTGGCGAATAAGCTGTGACATTGGCAGGAATAGATACAGAATTAGTGATGACAACATTGTTTGTTAGAATGAGGAAGGAGAAGAAACGGTGACATCACTTAAGTTATGGAAGAATATGACGATTCCAAATTTATATAAAAATTTCGCACTACTACTTTTCGATATGCTTGAGAAACTGGAGCATATGAATGAAGTGTAAAACTATTTCCTAATGTAAATCTTTATGCTTGTAGTAGGCCTAATAGGCTTTTGATATTGGTACTTAGTGAATTATATTCTGCCGTGTTATAAAAATGACCATTTCTGCCAAAACAGTCTCGTTTATTTGGCGTGTGTTAAAATTGCTGCAGTATTATAAAGGCCTATTTTGTTTTATCTCGCAGACAGTTACAAAATACAGGTAATCAGGTCGAGAAACCAGTCTTGGGCCTATTTGTAATTACAGCTTTTCAGTATTAGACAGCGACATTTAAATTTTTCGTGTAGCAAAACATTTGACGAACTTTGATGAGGTAACAGATCCTTTTGCAGAAAGGAAAGCACGCCATGTAAAGCTGTAGCAAGATTAGAGAGAGAAAAATTTTAGGAGCTAAGGATTGAAGAAATGTATACTGTCTTGCTTGTCTCTTTTCTTTACTGGTTTTATGTATCCTTTACTTAATTTTGTCACACAAAGGAGCAAGTTGTCAGCTAATAGGGAATAAAGAGTGCAAATTTTCTGAAGAGGTTTTTTTTAAAGAAAAAGAGGGGCAGGATGTCAAACTGGCTGACTGGAAGCAGGAGAGGCACCATAGGACATTTTAATTTCCACTGTCCTGAATATAGTTTGATGGCATCCAGTACAAAATATACACGTTTCAATTAACAGACCGAAATACAGTGACACGCGATAGAAGAAAGCTGTGTGAAGAGGTGTAGCGCTGCACTTTGGCACACTTAAGATCAAATAACATGTCTTACAATTCCTCGGACACGTATGTTTTATGTATCAGACTCTTCAGAAAGATGTGCGCTACAAAATGAATATACGTGAAATCTTCTCGGGTGATCAGCCGAGTAAAGGCGTCGTCTTCTCGCAACGTTTCGAAGGGTTTCGTACCCATCATCTTCAAGCGAAGTGTCGAGATGCTGTGTTGCGCGGTCCTATAAAGGCTCCTGGACCAGTGACCGATTCCGGGCGCCGACCAATCAGGTACCTGCGGAATCGGCCGCCGCGCCAGTGGTGGAGGGTTCGCGGCGCGGACCGGGCGTCGAGTCCCTGCCGGTTCCTAATACGTCTGTGGCCGCTACCGTCTTCGTGCCGGAGCGTTCTCTTCTAATTTAAATTAGAAGAGAACGCTCCGGCACGAAGACGGTAGCGGCCACAGACGTATTAGGAACCGGCAGGGACTCGACGCCCGGTCCGCGCCGCGAACCCTCCACCACTGGCGCGGCGGCCGATTCCGCAGGTACCTGATTGGTCGGCGCCCGGAATCGGTCACTGGTCCAGGAGCCTTTATAGGACCGCGCAACACAGCATCTCGACACTTCGCTTGAAGATGATGGGTACGAAACCCTTCGAAACGTTGCGAGAAGACGACGCCTTTACTCGGCTGATCACCCGAGAAGATTTCACGAATGGAATACGCCGAGAAAGTCTCAAATCACATTTAAAATGAATATATTTTTTGAAAAATCGATTTTTTTTTAAATTTTTGACGTCCTGTCTCAAACGCTCGAGAATCGCCACTATCTACTATTGCCCCGGTTCGGAAATATCGTAGATATGGGTGTGATGCGCAGAGCAGTCTGAGTTGCAATAGGAAAGCAGGTAGTCTCCACGTGACCTGTGTTTACATTTAGTGACTTTGGTGTTTCCTCTTTGTCTACTGCACTCACGTCAAATGCAAACAAAATTGATTTCTTTGGCCGGGAGCTATCATGTGAATTAAAATACATTCACATAATTACGAAAGGCTAAAACACGTTATGAGTTTCAGATTTTATTTTATTTCCACCTTTCTGACAGTCAAACATTAATTGCCATGCAGAACAATGAAGTTATTTTTATCGGTTTGCTGAAAAAATTTTCTTTTATTAATCTTTTCTGCTGAGGCAGTCAATTTATTTGAAACAAAGGGTTTAATTTCAAACTATTGGCTAGTTTCAACTGTTCGGTGCACTTCAAGTGTACATTTTCATCTTCTAGCACGTATGGCATTTTGCCATAACAAAGAACCAGACATGATATAACGAAGTACTGGTACTCGAGGAAATTTACATCCCGAAACCACATTGAAAAGCTTAATATCAGGTCGATGCCTACTTCACTGGGAATCTGGGACTCATTTAAAAATCAGCTCTTTGATGACGAGTCATGTAGAAGAATTTATAGCCAAGATCATCACACTTTTATGTTGTTACTAAAAAATTTACTGGCCCATTTGTGTGATATATCTTAAAATGTAAAACGTTCATAAAAGACCAACATTATATGTGAAAGCTTAGCTTTTCTTGCAGCGTATTGGCCTTAGAGACCTATATTATATGTGAAAGCTTTGTTTTTCTTGTAGCAACATTATATAAATTAATTTAAACCATTAACTTTTCGTGTTAGTGTGTTTGCGGTACTTAACAGTGATGTTGCTATTGCCTGATTACACCACGTGTCCGAAACTGTGAATATCCGCTGACATCGGCTGGCGAGATCATGTGACGTGAGCTATGACTGGCTTACAAATACGCGTGTTTGTCACTGTTAGTAGTAGTTTATCATGTAGTGAAGTAGAAGTGGATAGTTCCTGTGAACTATTATGAGTGGAGGTTACACTCAACAACAGAGCTAGGTTAATAATTGGCTCCTTTTACCGACCTCCCGACTCAGCAGCATTAGTGGCCGAACAACTGAGAGAAAATCTGGAATACATTTCACATAAATTTTCTCAGCATGTTATAGTCTTGCGTGGAGATTTCAATTTACCATATATAGACTGGGACACTCAGATGTTTAGGACGGGTGGTAAGGACAGAGCATCGAGTGACATTATACTAAGTGCACTATCCGAAAATTACCTCGAGCAATTAAACAGAGAACCGACTCGTGGAGATAACATCTTGGACCTACTGATAACAAACAGACCCGAACTTTACAACTCTGTAAGCGTAGAACAGGGAACAAGTGATCATAAGGCCGTTGCAGCATCCCTGAATATGGAAGTAAATAGGAATATAAAAAAAAGGAGGAAGGTTTATCTGTTTAGCAAGAGTAATAGAAGGCAGATTTCAGACTACCTAACAGATCAAAACGAAAATTTCTGTTCCGACGCTGACAATGTTGAGTGTTTATGGAAAAAGTTCAAGGCAGTCGTAAAATGTGTTTTAGACAGGTACGCGTCGAGTAAAACTATGAGGGACGGGAAAAACCCACCGTGGTTCAACAACAAAGTTAGGAAACTACTGCGAAAGCAAAGAGAGCTTCACTACAAGTTTAAATGCAGCCAAAACCTCTCAGGCAAACAGAAGTTAAACGATGTCAAAGTTACCGTAAGGAGGGCTATGCGTGAAGCGTTCAGTGAATTCGAAAGTAAAATTCTATGTACCGACTTGACAGAAAATCCTAGGAAGTTATGGTCTTATGTTAAATCAGTAAGTGGCTCGAAACAGCATATCCAGACACTCCGGGATGATGATGATGATGATGGCATTGAAACAGCGGATGACACGTGTAAAGCTGGAATACTAAACACCTTTTTCCAAAGCTGTTTCACAGAGGAAGACCGAACTGCAGTTCCTTCTCTAAATCCTTGCACAAACGAAAAAATATCTGGCAACGAAATAAGTGTCCAAGGAATAGAAAAGCAACTGGAATCACTCAACAGAGGAAAGTCCACTGGACCTGACTGGATACCAATTTGATTCTACACAGAGTACGCGAAAGAACTTGCCCTCCTTCTAACAGCCGTGTACCGCAAGTCTCTAGAGGAGCGGAAGGTTCCAAATGATTGGAAAAGAGCACAGGTAGTTCCAGTTTTCAAGAAGGCTCGTCGAGCAGATGCGCAAAACTATAGGCCTATATCTCTGACATCGATCTGTTGTAGAATTTTAGAACATGTTTTTTGCTCACGTATCATGTCGTTCCTGGAAACCCAGAATCTAATCTGTAGGAATCAACATGGATTCCAGAAACAGCGATTGTGAGAGACCCAACTTGCTTTATTTGTTCGTGAGACCCAGAAAATATTAGATACAGGCTCCCAGGTAGATGCTATTTTCCTTGACTTCCGGAAGGCGTTTGATAAAGTTCCGCACTGTCGCCTGATAAACAAAGTAAGAGCCTACGGAATATCAGACCAGCTGTGTAGCTAGATTGAAGAGCTTTTAGCAAACAGAACACAGCATGTTGTTCTCAATGGAGAGATGTCTACAGACATTAAATAACCTCTGGCGTGCCTCAGGGGAGTGTTAAGGGACCATTGCTTTTCACAATATATATAAATTACCTAGTAGATAGTGTCGGAAGTTCCATGCGGCTCTTCGCGGATGATGCTGTAGTATACAGAGAAGTTGCAGCATTAGAAAATTATAGCGAAATGCTGGAAGATCTGCAGCGGATAGGCACTTGGTGCAGGGAGTGGCAACTGACCCTTGACACACACAAATGTAATGTATTGCGAATACATAGAAAGAAGGATCCTTTGTTGTATGAGTATATGATCGCGGAACAAATACTGGTAACAGTTACTTCCGTAAAATATGTGGGAGTATGCGTGCGGAACGATTTGAAGTGGAATGATCATATAAAATTAATTGTTGGTAAGGCGGGTACCAGGTTGAGATTCATTGGGAGATTTCTTAGAAAATGTAGTCCATCAACAAAGGAGGTTTCGAGAGGGTGCGTTTCTGGATGAGGTATCTAATATATTGCTTCCCCCTAATTATACCTCCCGAGGAGATCACGAATGTAAAATTAGACAGATTCGAGCGCGCACGGAGGCTTTCTGGCAGCCGTTCTTCCCGCGAACCATACGCAACTTGAACCGGAAAGGGAGGTAATGACAGTGGCACGTAAAGTGCCCTCCGCCACACACCGTTGGGTGGCTTGTGGAGTATATATGTAGATGTAGATCACAATCTCGATTTCAATGCTTCGGAAAGTAACATGCAGTGTTTGGTGTAATTCGAATTTATACTTTCGTAATACGAAAATATGCAGCGTAAATGTTACTGCACATCAAACATCTTTCCAAAAAGTGTTTTTTTCCCCGAGTTTCGTCTTCTAAAGCGCCGGGAAATTCTACGCCCATATATAAAACCATAACCATTCAAAGGATTGATAAGTTATACAGTTCCGAGAGAAAATATACTGTCAATTAAAAGGGAAAAAACTATGTTTCCACCTGGGAGAAAGTGTATTTTACACCGGGAAATTCGGGAGAAATCTGGGAATTTTTTTTCCTTGTCCACGTATACACCCTGAAAGAAGAAGCAATTCAATGCCTGTCTCGGCCGACCACGTCGTGTAGTGGAAAGTGCCTTTGGTATGTTGCCAATGAAATGGCGTGTATTTTTAAGAGCCATAGAAACCGATGTTGAAACTTCAGAACTTATTGTTAAAGCAGCTTGCTGTTTGCACAGTTACATTATCTCAAGTAATTACAAAAAATACCCACCTTCTAAAAGTGAAGGAGTGTGCAAACCAATACGTGCATTTGTAGATATTGGATCAACTAATCGAAGGTCACCTATTGCTGCAATTAAAGTTCGCGAATATTTTGCTGATTATTTCAACAGAAGATAAGCTACACAATATGGAGATAAATTTGATAACCTCAAATTTTATTTACAAATTATATTATAAACGTATTAATGTGTGATTACTTCTGATTACCTACCAAGTGTTTTGACGAGTTTGTCAACACAACGCATTTATGTCCAAAGCAATGAAGTTAATGATAAACTGCGAAAGGGCCAGTGTGTGACAACAGAAAGACTAACAGATTCTTAAGAGAAGTTCAATGTTTTGTGTGTTCCATTTACTACAGCAATTGGTGTACAAAATATTATTATTATTATGTTTATACAAGTGTAAGTTACACAAGTACAGAGCTTTTACATGTGAAAAAACTGAAGTGCTCAAAGTTGTGTGAAGGTGATTTTATCAGGATTCATGTCCTGACCTACATCGTCAGTTGATGTGCCAGTATTTGAACCACCAAATGCAGTGGGTTCACGGAAATCAACTTGTGCCAAGTCTTCCAGTAGACGTTGAGAGACGTGTTGGCTGCTGCTCATCTTACTCCGCTTGTTCAGCCTCTCCAAATAACTGTGCCAATTGCACTTTAAGCTTAGCTTGTGATCTAAAGCTTAAAAGTAAATGATCAACTTCATTATGCTTATCCCTGTACCAATGTTTCTTTTGCAAGTAACTAATTATACATTCAACATCGGCACTTGGTCCCTGCTTTCTCATTTTTTTTTGCGGTTGGCTTCTTTCGTGCTGAAGATGGGTCCAAAACCTCTGTGCACTGCTCCTGAGATTCTCCTTCATACTCACATGTTAGCAACTCTGGCTGAGAAAAAATTATGGAGTCTAATGAGTGTTCACCTGACTGTGAACGCTTGTTTCAGTGCAATGTTTTGGTTTCTGTTGCCGACTGTCAAATGTTATTGCCAAAGATCGAATGTTATTGCCGAACTTTCAAGTGTAATTATTGAACTATCTGTGATCTGTTCGTGTATGCATTTGTGTGTGTGTGTGTGTGTGTGTGTGTGTGTGTGTGTGTGTGTGTGTGTGTGTATGTGTTGTTATTTTTTTATGCTGTGTGTGTGTGTGTGTGTGTGTGTGTGTGTGTGTGTGTGTGTGTGTGTGTGCGTTTTACGGTGTGTATTTACACACCACTTTCCCTACCCTCTGGCTCCTACCCTTGTAACTGCTTCCGGTATAAAACCTGTCCCATGCACCTTCCCACCACCGTCTACTCCAGTCCTGTAACCCGGAAGGTGTACACGATCAAAGGCAGAGCCACGTGTGAAAGCACCCACGTGATTTACCAACTGACCTGCCTTCACTGTGAAGCCTTCTATGTGGGAATGACCAGCAACAAACTGTCCATTCGCATGAATGGACACAAGCAGACAGTGTTTGTTGGTAATGAGGATCACCCTGTGGCTAAACATGCCTTGGTGCACGGCCAGCACATCTTGGCACAGTGATACACCGTCCGGGTTATCTGGATACTTCCCACTGACACCAACCTATCAGAACTCCGGAGATGGGAACTTGCCCTTCAATATATCCTCTCTTCCCGTTACCCACCAGGCCTCAACCTCCGCTAATTTCAAGTTGCCACCCCTCGTACATCACTTGTCACTCAACATCATCTTTGCCTCTGTATTTCCGCCTCGACTAACATCTCTGCCCAAACTCTTTGCCTTTACATATGTCTGCCTGTGTCTGTATATGTGCGGATGGATGTGTGTGTATGTGTGTGTGTGTGTGTGTGTGTGTGTGTGTGTGTGATTGGAATTACTCCTTACCCTCTCCCTTAAAACCCACATCCTTTAGTCTTTCCCTCTCCTTCCCTCTTTCCTGATGAAGCAACCGTGGGTTGCGAAAGCTTGAAATTTGTGTGTGTGTTTTTTATTGTGTCTATCTACCAGCGCTTTCTTGTTTGGTAAGTCACAGCATCTTTGTTTTTTAATATATATTTTTGTGGTCTTTGCTGTGTGTGTGTGTGTGTGTGTGTGTGTGTGTGTGTGTGTGTGTGTGTGTGTGTGTCCAGATGCTACTGTTTCTCTTTATAGATCACCAGATGGAAGTCCGCTAATATTTTTAGAAAAACTTGAGACTTTACTAAATTTCTTTCTTAGTCCTCAGTGGAAGAAATATAGTATAGTGATTGGTGGTGACACCAATGTCGCATTTGATGTAAACAAAGACGTGCACACTGTAAATGAATTTAAAAACCTGTTACGACAATTCAACTTCATTTTTAAGAACTGCAAACCCACAAGACAGTTCGCTTGCCTTGACAACATACTTACAAATGTCAGTAGAGAGTTACTGTCTTCAGATGTAACTGTCTTCGATTCCTTTGACCATGACTCAGTTTGGGTATAAATAGGTACAGATAGCCCTAATATGGACTATAAAGGGTTTATAGAGCCTAAAATAGTCTTCACAAGACCAGTGACGCAAGAAAAATTGTCTAATTTCATGGTCTCACTCAGTAGTTATGACTTGTCACATATGTTCAACAATAATGCCCAGAGCTCTGCCAATACATCGTTCGATAGATTTTTTTCATTCTTTCTTAAATATATTCGAGACCAACTACCCTCAATACAAATGTAAAGTTAACCCTAAAAGTAACAGTAATAGACATAGGGATAAGAATCCATGGTATACTGCTCAACTAGCCAATATGAAAAGGAGGTTGTTGTTGTATAGAGATTCTTACAGACTTCAGAAAACTGATATGGCTAAACAAAGTTACTCAAGAGCACAAAAGGAATGTAAGTATGCTTTAAATGAGGCCAAAAAACAACATAACCTAGTCAGCATTGAGTCATCAAAAAATAAATGCCAAAAAGCATGGACTATAATAAATTCAGTGGCCAAAAGCAAGCAGAAAGCTGAGGTAGAAATATCAGCAGATGAATTTAATAACTGCTGTATAAAATCTGTTAACCAAATTAGGGAAAGCATTGGGAGGCCGCAAGAAACTGTAGCTGATCTCATTAACTATCATAATGTAGACTACACCCTGAAAGACAGACTCCTTTTAACAGAGGTTACACCAGATGTTGTTTTAACTATTGTAAATAATTTTAGACCCTCTGATAGTGAAGACATATTTGGCATTTTGTGTAATATGTTTAAAATAATCGGCACATATTATATCCTCTTACTAAATGTATAAACAGATGTCTAATTGAAGGAGTATTCCGACATGTATTAAAATTATCCAGGGTAGTGCCCATTTACACGAAAGGAGACAAAAATTGCCCATCTAGCTATCGCCCAATATCTCTGACACCTATTTTATCTAAAGTTTTGAAATCCATCATCAACTCCCAGTTGTGTGATGACATGTCATAACATTATTACTGCAGTACAATTTGGCTTTAGGAAGGGCAAATCCACAATCCTTGCCATTGACTCCCTGATTAAAAGAGTGCTTAGTGCTTATGAAAGAAAAAATTTTGCTCGGGCTACCTTTTGTGAACTTAGCAAAGCCTTCGATTGTGTGGAGCATATTTCACTCCTCAACACACTAGTTTATTATGGAATCGCAAACAGTGAAGTTGACAACATCTTCGAATCTTTCGTCAGCAACCGTAAACAAATTGTTTGTATTGGTAAACAGAGTGCGGTGTGCCACAAGGCTCAGTATTAGGACCTCTGCTATTTATACTAATGACAAATGATCTACCGTCTTACATAAATACTCACTCCATTCTCTATGCAGATGATACCACATTTTTCAATATCGAGTCCGACATGGATATGCTGCAAACTGTGGCAAATGACACAATATCACAAGCATCAGTCTGGTTTCTAGGTAAGGGGTTCCTGCTTAATGAGAGTAAAACTCAAAAGATTGTATTTAGTTTAAGAGATCTGTCAGTAGCAGACTTCATAGATAGTGTTAAGTTCTTAGGTATTGTTATAGATAGTAAATTGACTTGGGAGCCACATATTAAATACATTAGTGCAAGGCTGTTTAGAGTGGTGTATTTGTTAAGGAATTTAAAAAACCATGTACCTGCGGCCTTTGTAAGATCGGCCTACTTTGCTTTTTTTTTTTCAAAGCATTATATCTTATGAGCTTTTAATATGGGGCAATAGCTCACACCTTCAGGACAATTTGGTACTTCAGAAGAAAGTAATTCGAATTATCACAAACAGTGATAAACTGGCCCACTGCAAACCACTGTTTATCAACTTAAAAATATTAACTTGTATAAAATATTATATAAAATTGTATATTGTATAAAATATTAACTTGTATATTTACACTGCCCTACTGCATATAAAGAGCAACTTAACATAATATCAGCATAGAAGAGATGTACGCTCTCGTGGAACCAGAAATAGTAGCCACCTTGACATACCGTACTACAGATTATCCAAGTCACTGAACAGCTACGAAGTGGTGGGTATGAAGATGTTTAACAAACTGCCACTACAATGGGTAGAAGCTCCATTAGATTTATTTAAAGACAAATTATTCAGTTGGTTTGCTGCAAATCCTTGCTACTCACTTCAGGAATTTTATGACTGTAAAATGTCATAGTGGTACCGGTTTGGAGAGTACAGCTTGATTTCTTTAACTGAATAATTTATGATGCAATGTTTTCATATTACTCGATTTTTAAATATTGTATTTTATGGAAAACCAATAGTGACATACTGATCTTCGTGTATATTTGCTGTATAACTTGTATACATGTAACCTGACTTTGTCAATTGCTTTAATAGCTAAACGACAATAAAATTTCATTAAATTCAATTCAGTTCAATACATCCTACTTTCCCGTAACCCCCCTGGCCTCAACCTCCGTTAGTCACTGTCCTCACCCATCCAGCCTCCTCCCTGTTCCCATTCCAGCATTACACAGCCGTCATTTCACCGCCACACCCAGTCTTTTAATTTCTTTTTATTTCTCTCCTTTCCGCTACTTACCCCCTCCCCCCTCCGCACCTTCTCTCGTGCCCTCCGTCTAAACTGCAACACTTCACTGTCCGCCACTCCCACCATACTATCCCTCCCCCTTCCCGCGCCAACTTCCCCCTTACCCCCACCCGGTCGCCACTCCCATCATGCACTGATGCTGCTGCTTGCAGTGTAGTTTCAGCTCTCTGGGACTGCAGGTGTGTGTGTGTGTGTGTGTGTGTGTGTGTGTGTGTGTGTGTGTACGTACTGCTGACAAAGGCCTTATTGGCCGAAAGCTATACGTGTGTGAATCTTTTTGTTGTGCCTATCGCGACTCAGCATCTCTGCTATATGGTGAGTAGCAACTTTCCTTCTCTGGTATTGTTACATTCCATCCTGGATTTTCCATTGTTTGAATATTTGATGTGGGTTGTGCTTCCACAGCACAGTCCATGAACCGTATGTGTTCCCTCCATGGCCATGATCTGTACTGTTTAAAGCTCTGGCCAGTGGTACCTTTTACCATCTTCTTGTGTTTGACGTAGGCAGCTCTCAAGTTCCTCCACTTTGTTTTTAAGGTCTGGGCTGCAAATGTAAAAATGTACCAGTAATGTATTCTTGTGGAATCTATGAAGAAAATCATGATTGGGGCAGATGTCTGAAGTGGAAATAATCACATTCAAAGATATCTCTAATGTTAATGGGATATGAAAATGCCTCTTATGATATGCTACTATTCCCATTCAAATATGAAATTCTCTTTCCGTATGTGGTCCTCTAGTATTGAGTATTCGTCCTGTGACGGTTTTCAATTATTCTAACCAGTAAGTATTTTCTTTGTCATCAAAGATCCCCCCCCACCTACACACACACACACACACACACACACACACACACACACACACACACACACACACACACAAAACTGGCAAGTTGACAAAACCAGTACGGTAGAATTTACACCTGAAGTAGAACATTCTACCATTTCATGGCAGTAAAACAAATGGGTATAAAAATATCGAACTATATAAGATATTGTGTGATCCATGTAACCCTTAACAAGCTGAGCCTGTCATAGCTATGGAGACATACACTGTAGTATCTCATAACGCAGTTAACTGCCGAGCAAGATATGTCGCATTTTCAATAAAGGGCAGTTTCGTTGTTTCTACAATATCACATTTGAGTAATACAATACCTTTAAAGGAAAAATAACCAAGCGACACCTCTGTGAAGCTACATACAATATCCAATTTCTGTGTTATCCATACAAAACTCAGTGGGTAAATACTTTAGTGACTGTAAATGTTAAGCAAACAACAACGTTTTGGATCATTGGTAAAATTATGTGAAATATATTTGTCATAATATCGGAAATATTACTTTAATTTGTGTTATGAAAGAGTTGCGTGGAATAGCATCTTGTGTTGTTAGCATTAAAAACAAGCATGGGAACAACACACGACCTCAAAATATATGACGTGGGGAGGGACAATGAATTTTTGTTTAAATGGAACACAATTACCATACATAAAGACCGATTTTAACGAAGGTGACGGTTCTTTTCTCTTTCCACTTTCTATGTGTAGTTTTCCATTTTGATGGTGTTGTTGCTTACGTACTTGCAGATGCTTTAAGTTGTAATATACATGAGATGAATCCAGTACTTAATAATATACTTTGCTACATTTTTGCTTCTGTGGAACTTAAAATTTTGCAAAAATATTTACCATTTTGATCCAGTTTAGCAGCTATATCCCTCCAAGTTTCAGCCTTCTTCAGAATGTTCTTGTAATCAGGATCGCATGTATCATACAAAAAGTTGTTTTCTCTCACCTCCTCTATAAGTCTTTCTGTGTCCATGATGTGTGCACTACAAGCTGTAAGACAAAACTGCCTCTCGCCGCTGCTTCCAGTGTGACAACAGAGCAGTCGAATGCACCAACAGAGGCAAGCAGCCGGCTTGTGGCGAATCTGTAATCTGTGACAACACGGTGGCGCCCGGTGCGTCAGGCCGGTTGCCGGTGCATCAGAGCCGCACGCTGTGTGACCGCTGCCATACTATAACGAGCAATTCAACAGTGTGGCCTGCCAGCTGTGGTTCAAGGCCACAGGCCGGACGGCCAGGCCGCATACTGTCTGGCCAGGCCTTTAAACCAGAAATAGGCCATTTTCAACAGATACGTGATCAGTTTACTTCTAATATATTGTTATTGCTATAGTTGAACTGTAGTTGAAGATTAAGGTACATTCACATCGAAAACCAACTCCAACAAACAAGAACATAAAACTGTTGTGAGTTTGGCAAACTTGCAACTGTTGTGAGTTTGGCAAACTTGCAACTGTTGTGAGTTTGGCAAACTTGCAACTGTTGTGAGTTTGGCAAACTTGCAACTGTTGTGAGTTTGGCAAACTTGCAACTGTTGTTAGTTTGGCAAACTTGCAACTGTTGTTAGTTTGGCAAACTTGCAACTGTTGTGAGTTTGGCAAACTTGCAACTGTTGTTAGTTTGGCAAACTTGCAACTGTTGTTAGTTTGGCAAACTTGCAACTGTTGTTAGTTTGGCAAACTTGCAACTGTTGTTAGTTTGGCAAACTTGCAACTGTTGTTAGTTTGGCAAACTTGCAACTGTTGTTAGTTTGGCAAACTTGCAACTGTTGTTAGTTTGGCAAACTTGCAACTGTTGTTAGTTTGGCAAACTTGCAACTGTTGTTAGTTTGGCAAACTTGCAACTGTTGTTAGTTTGGCAAACTTGCAACTGTTGTTAGTTTGGCAAACTTGCAACTGTTGTTAGTTTGGCAAACTTGCAACTGTTGTTAGTTTGGCAAACTTGCAACTGTTGTTAGTTTGGCAAACTTGCAACTGTTGTTAGTTTGGCAAACTTGCAACTGTTGTTAGTTTGGCAAACTTGCAACTGTTGTTAGTTTGGCAAACTTGCAACTGTTGTTAGTTTGGCAAACTTGCAACTGTTGTTAGTTTGGCAAACTTGCAACTGTTGTTAGTTTGGCAAACTTGCAACTGTTGTTAGTTTGGCAAACTTGCAACTGTTGTTAGTTTGGCAAACTTGCAACTGTTGTTAGTTTGGCAAACTTGCAACTGTTGTTAGTTTGGCAAACTTGCAACTGTTGTTAGTTTGGCAAACTTGCAACTGTTGTTAGTTTGGCAAACTTGCAACTGTTGTTAGTTTGGCAAACTTGCAACTGTTGTTAGTTTGGCAAACTTGCAACTGTTGTTAGTTTGGCAAACTTGCAACTGTTGTTAGTTTGGCAAACTTGCAACTGTTGTTAGTTTGGCAAACTTGCAACTGTTGTTAGTTTGGCAAACTTGCAACTGTTGTTAGTTTGGCAAACTTGCAACTGTTGTTAGTTTGGCAAACTTGCAACTGTTGTTAGTTTGGCAAACTTGCAACTGTTGTTAGTTTGGCAAACTTGCAACTGTTGAAAAATGTTGACAACAGTTTCAAACTCTTGTAAACACAAATTTGGGTTTTTATTTTTTGTTACACAAAAATGGAACTGGATTCTGATTGTGAAGATTTGCCATTTGTTATGGTGAGCGTTGATGCTTTTGCTCTTTCAGAGTACAAGATGAAACCATACCCAGGAGGGTAAGAGAGAGGCAGCCAGGAAAGAATGTTTAATTACCGAATATCTCACACTAAAAGAATTGTGGAGAATTTTTTTGGAATATTGTGAGCAGTTTTTCGGTGTCTCAGAACGACTGTGCACTTAAGTCCTGAAAAAGCAACATTAGTGACTTCTGCAACTGTGTCTTTTCACAGTTTTCTTAGGCGAATTAAAGAAAGTGCCGTAGTTTACTCACCACCTGGCAGTTTTGATGTGGAAGATCCAGAAACAGGCAGGGTTTTGGGATGGCAGTTGAAGGGTGCCTCCGCAAAATAAATGTTTTCAGAGAAAGGGAGGCAATGCAGGAAGAACCACAATGAGTATACAGGATGAATTTGCAATCTACTTTGTATCAGTTGCTGGTGAAATTAAATGGCAAGAGAAATATGAATAATTAAATACCGAGAGAAAACACCAATGTAATTAAAAACTTCCGAACATAACCCTTATAGCTTTACTTACTAACAATGTAAGCCATTAATTTGGAAACTAATTTGTATCAGATGTTGACAAAATGGTATGACAAGAGAAATAAATAAATTTGCGGCAAAAATACAGTTGTAATTACAAAATTTCTGACCAAAAGTCTTGCAGCTTCAGTTACACTAGTGAATGACATTTTATTTATGACTGTAAATATTTGTCTCCCTACCTTGTTCACGCCTTCCAAATACTTCATATGTTTGTAAAATACCCTTTCTCAGAATGTAGATCTCAGTTGTCCCAGACCCACTTTTAGCTTTGACCATTTTACAGTGCTCACGATTGTACTGTTTTTTCATATGTATCCATTTCCTTTCACACTCCACAAGTGGTACACCAATTTTATCTGAAACTTCTTTCAACAAATCTTTCCTTTTATAACTGTCTTTATATGCGGAATCAGAAGGATGCTACAGAGGTTCCCTCATTTCAGTTTCTAACAAAAGCTGAATTGTTTGATCTGCTGACGACTCGTGAATTGCCATTGTCAAAAGAAACACAGCAGGCAACGCGACATATGCGCATGCATGAGTCAGACAACTCTGCTGTGTTTTTGCTCACTGACCATTAACTACGAACTCGAGACAAAACTTCCCTCAACTAGTTGTTCAGATTCGTGACTCCAAACAGCTGTTGACAACAGTTGAAAACATAGTCAAACTTGAAGTTGAAAACAGTTGTCAGTCGAGTTTGTTGGAGTTGGTTTTCACTGTGAAGGCACCTTTAGTGGAAACAAGAATCACAAAGGCAGATGTGAGTATAGTTTTATAAGGTTCGGTGTTGTTCGTTGCAGCAATTATGCTGAAATAAAGACTGGGTGGCTAGCTATAGTAACGGATAACTGCATCAAACCAAATCAAAGTAATATCAATAAAAAAACACTCAAAACTCAGTAACCATTCAAACTGAGTGTTGAGAGGTTTTTTATTGTTATATACAATGTCTCTGAGCTGCGGTTGCCCTCCACAGAAAGTTGGTCTAATCAAAGTTAAAGGAACATAGTTTGTGAACAAAGAATGGTGTATGCTTTTTTCACTGCTAGTGAACATAGTCATTATCTGTAAATATGCAACACCGAAAGGGTGGACTGTGCCTTAAGGTTTTCAAACGAATCCAGAAGTGGCCAATGGTGAACTTGGATGGGTCCTGTTCCCCCACAACAACCTTTGTGCTCAGAGAGAGAGGAAAAAAGTGTGTGGTGGGAATCCCAGATATATACTGTTTCGCACTCACATTATGTCCTAAACGTGGTTTCACATAACTTCATTGTATTTTGAAAAGTGAAATAAATTATCCATTGGTATATTTTGAGTTCCCGTAAGTAACTGTGTTCGTAACAAACATTCCTAAACACTTTGTATTTTATGTTTTTACTAATTTTGTACCTTCTAATGTAGGTAATGGCTTAAAAATGTACACAGGGATTCAGAACTAGTCACAAAAAAATATGTGATTGTGATGGAAACCTTAATAAATTATAAATTTCCGTAGAAGTTCCAATGAATGTAATCCACAATGTAAAGGACCTTTTATTCTACATTGTTGCTATCGCCATCACCTTAAATCAATAAATAAATAACATATGCTGGAAACACACATTATCAGACCTTCATAACATTCTTTTAGGAAATGTACTGTTTCATAACTTGGAGAATTCTTTGAGAATTTATTTGGAAAACTTGAGTATTTGCATTACTTTCTCAAGACTCTTCAGAACGACCCTGTGCATTTCCAGATTTGTTTGCATGTAGTCATATTGATACGGGAAAAAAAGGATTTCAAGTATATAGACCTGTTTGCTGTCAAAAGAAATTTTGGTTTTAGGAGGAGTCCGAAAGTGACTTGTCACAATCTGAAACAGACGCTTTGAAGGAAATAGATGATTTCCTCGATGAAGCTCTTGGAGATTCATCAGACTCGGAGGGTCCAACACCACCAAAAAGAACAAGAGAGCACAGCCTTTCTCCTCAGGTATGGATTCAGATAAATGTGACATTTCTTGCTGGAAAAAAATCTTTGTTTTGTTCATGTCAAAACATAAAAGCAATCAGATAAGTTGTGAGATACTTAAAAACTGTTAAATTGAAGAAATTTTCAAATAATTTCATTGTTCATAGCCATTACTGGTTCCAAACACAGTGTTAATCAAATTGCTGCAATTTATCATACTTGCCTAGTGTAATGTAACCCTTAATGTAGTTTTATTTTAAGCGAAGTATTATTAATAAGAATTACAAACTGTTTTATTTGTATATGATATCTGAGAGAAAAGTGAACATCAAGCCTTTTCTAGACTTACCCCATTTATTGATTTGACCAATAAGAGTCAAGAAAAGAGATAATTAACTTCTGCTGCCACAAATATTTGACTGTGGCTTTTTTTTATAAAAATGTGTCACAAATTAAGAGATTCCGTCCTAACAGTGCAGCTTATATTGCTGTGACTGGAAGAAATAGCAATCATACTTACACTCACAGGTGGGGGGGGGGGGGGGGGGAGGGGGGTTGAAAACAGTGGCTGTTGTTGCCTTTTTGAGGGGTAATATATTGTCGTCTTCAACTACTTATCGTGCACTTTTTAAATAGAAATAAGTAATAAATTTGTTTCTGAAGTTTTAAACAGAGATACAGATGATTACTAGGTTAAACATAGGTGTGACAATATTAAATAGCATACTGCAGCTGCAATGGTTTATAGTTTAACTGTTGAAAATTCATTGTCTCTTGTAAACACACATTAATTTGTAAAGTGGTGAAAGCAACTGCACACTTGATACTACGTAAATATCTGATAGTGGTTAGCGAAAACATTATATAAGAAGTAATAAATCAAAACAGTTGGAGAACACTGTGCTCACAGATCAAAATAAGTATAAATTCCATATCGGCATGTACAAGGGTTGGAACTTAAATAGTGGCAACTGTTTATACACAACCAATAGAAAAGAGTTGCATGTTTGTACCTGTTACTGTCCTTCAAAGTAGTCACCAGTCTTGCGTAGATTTGGAAGGCGTAGTATACTGTTAGCAGAGCCTGTTCTGTTGATGGTGTGAATGGAGTAGAGTAAAGTTATGGTGATTCACGTGTATGACTGTGATTGTGTTATCCTAATGCATTACGTTCCTCCACAGCGGACCGTCGGTGCACAGTATTACTGTTGGTTTTTGGAGCATCACCTGTGACCAGCTTTGCGAAAGAAGTGGTGACACTTTCTGCGTAAACCACCAATCATTTGGCATGACAATGTGCAGGTGCATACAGTGCAGACTGTGGCTGCTCTGTTCAGTCGATGGGACTGGGAAGTACTGTACCATCCACTGTACTCCCCGGCCTTAAGTCCTTCTGACTTTGATTTGATTCCGAAGATGAAGAAACCACTTCGTGGCATTCGCTTCAGAGCTGTTCCAGAGATTCGACAGACAATAGATTGCTCCATTCGCACCATCAACAGAACATGCTCTGCTAACGGTATACTGTGCCTTCCATGTTGCTGGCAACAGGTTCTCCACAACGTTAAAGCCTACTTTGAAGGACAGTAACAGATGCAAACATACAACTCTTTTGTATCGGTTGTGAATAGATAGTTGCCACTATTTAAGTTCCAACCCTCATAATAAGGTTTTACCGATGCAGTGCAACAAGTAAAATGTCAGTTAGTGGCAGAAAATATTAAAAGTCCCTCACTGGTGTACTGAACTGAAATCCAGACTGAGTGCACAAATTCAGAGTGCAAAACAACTTCACATGCAAAAATACAAGATCTGCTGAACTGCAAGTAGAAATAAATCAGTTTTGACTAATGCAGAATAACTCTTAAAGTCCCAGTGAAATAGCATTAAATATTGCAACTGCCAACACAAAAAAATTTCTATCAGTGAAAACGTTCACAGCTGGATCATTGCTCAGACCAGTGTAGATGCCGCTTCTACTAACTTGTACCAAATTGTGTCTCTCTGCAAAATGGCCGTCACCCTTTCAAGGCCTTGAACCTCCCCTTCATGGGAAATCATGCATCTCCATCACTTAATGACTTTGTACATTCTCCAACCTGATTCACAACTGTTTTCTACATAAGTAATATCCAAAATCTGATTGCACCATTAGCTGTGCGCTAAAATTCTAATCAACTTACACATAATTTTATGTGCAGTAGTTCACCCAAAATTTAAAGTCAGACAAATGCAAAGTTATGTTGCACTGCCAAAAATTAGTTCCCACTCTCTGTGCCGTCAGTTATTACAATAAATATGGATATGTCACCACTTTATTGGATTTTCCCTCCTTTCCATTGCACTGTTCAGAAATACAGTGGGTATGATATTTTTCAAGTTCCAGGTGAAGCTATGCAAACTTACAAACAATTAAGAAATGCAGCTAGAAAGAATCTTACAAACTACATGTTGGATATGCTGTGTAACTACATTCACCGATGCGTACTGCCTTGCTGATTTTTTGTGTGTGTGTGTGTGGGGGGGGGGGGGGGGGGTCCATTAAGTACGCTACAAAACATACGAGGAATCCAGTCAACGTGCATCATGGATACCTACAATCCGAGTGCTTGATCTCTTTAACTTCAGTAATATAAAAGTTATTGAAGGTACGCTTGATTTCAGTTACAAAAATCTTCTTGGTGCTATATCTTCTCACATATGTTAATAAAAATTATATCTGCGTACTGGCAGGCTCTTGTTGCTCTTCTCTTTTATTTAGCTTAACGTCCTTCACTGTATCTATTATTATGCGAACAATATAGAAAAAACCCTCTGAGCATGTTAGCAAAAGAGATGACATCATGTCTGTTGGTTTGAATGTGACATTTCCACGTTGCTCAGCCGCCGCTGACCAGCTGCGCAGCACAGGGAGTGGCCACACTTGCACGTCTTCAGGCCTACCCAGAGACCTGCTCGTCCAAAGTCCACGTCGTGCAGCTCGGGACCAAAACCAGTCCCCCTTGCTCAAATATAGCCTGTCTTGTCTCAGTTGTCACAAATATTTGGCTGTTTCTTCCGGATATGTTCAGGTTTCTTAGTTTGTAATTCATGATGGGGCCTAAGAAAGCTGTTTTCTTTCTGAGTACATAGCAGATTTCACATTTATATTGACCTGAGAATGTGACAATATTTCTGTCTATTGCTTCCAGACACACTGTCTGCCCATTGCTCTCTCATTGACTGCATACAGCCAGCAGCTGACACACCCCCATTTGTTCTCATCATTTCTCATGGTAAGCATAAACAGCATTGCTGAACAAACATACAACTACATTGCTGGCCACTGTCTAGACTTTTACAGTCTCTTACAGATACGTATACTCTTTTTGAATGTTTGTCCAATTTTAAAACCAATTCAATTCTGACTACAATTGGATTTTAGGGAAACTGCTGGTTAAATGTGGTTAGATGTTCATAAAGATCTAGGGTATGCAGTATGCATTCCCATGGTTGCCAGCAAACCAAAATTTGCCTCTCACTTACCACTCACCTCCCTACATTCATTCTAGTTCTCAACCACACTAGTGTCGCTGTTTCCTCCAACCCTATCAAATTCTTCGAAATACACTCCTGGAAATTGAAATAAGAACACCGTGAATTCATTGTCCCAGGAAGGGGAAACTTTATTGACACATTCCTGGGGTCAGATACATCACATGATCACACTGACAGAACCACAGGCACATAGACACAGGCAACAGAGCATGCACAATGTCGGCACTAGTACAGTGTATATCCACCTTTCGCAGCAATGCAGGCTGCTATTCTCCCATGGAGACGATCGTAGAGATACTGGATGTAGTCCTGTGGAACGGTTTGCCATGCCATTTCCACCTGGCGCCTCAGTTGGACCAGCGTTCGTGCTGGACGTGCAGACCGCGTGAGACGACGCTTCATCCAGTCCCAAACATGCTCAATGGGGGACAGATCCGGAGATCTTGCTGGCCAGGGTAGTTGACTTACACCTTCTAGAGCACGTTGGGTGGCACGGGATACATGCGGACGTGCATTGTCCTGTTGGAACAGCAAGTTCCCTTGCCGGTCTAGGAATGGTAGAACGATGGATTCGATGACGGTTTGGATGTACCGTGCACTATTCAGTGTCCCCTCGACGTTCACCAGTGGTGTACGGCCAGTGTAGGAGATTGCTCCCCACACCATGATGCCGGGTGTTGGCCCTGTGTGCCTCGGTCGTATCCAGTCCTGATTGTGGCGCTCACCTGCACGGCGCCAAACACGCATACGACCATCATTGGCACCAAGGCAGAAGCGACTCTCATCACTGAAGACGACACGTCTCCATTCGTCCCTCCATTCACGCCTGTCGCGACACCACTGGAGGCGGGCTGCACGATGTTGGGGCGTGAGCGGAAGACGGCCTAACGGTGTGCGGGACCGTAGCCCAGCTTCATGGAGACGGTTGCGAATGGTCCTCGCCGATACCCCAGGAGCACCAGTGTCCCTAATTTGCTGGGAAGTGGCGGTGCGGTCCCCTACGGCACTGCGTAGGATCCTACGGTCTTGGCGTGCATCCGTGCGTCGCTGCGGTCCGGTCCCAGGTCGACGGGCACGTGCACCTTCCGCCGACCACTGGCGACAACATCGATGTACTGTGGAGACCTCACGCCCCACGTGTTGAGCAATTCGGCGGTACGTCCACCCGGCCTCCCGCATGCCCACTATACGCCCTCGCTCAAAGTCCGTCAACTGCACATACGGTTCACGTCCACGCTGTCGCGGCATGCTACCAGTGTTAAAGACTGCGATGGAGCTCCGTATGCCACGGCAAACTGGCTGACACTGACGGCGGCGGTGCACAAATGCTGCGCAGTTAGCGCCATTCGACGGCCAACACTGCGGTTCCTGGTGTGTCCGCTGTGCCGTGCGTGTGATCATTGCTTGTACAGCCCTCTCGCAGTGTCCGGAGCAAGTATGGTGGGTCTGACACACCGGTGTCAATGTGTTCTTTTTTCCATTTCCAGGAGTGTAAATAATGCTGTGTTTGAGCTTGACTCAGATTGCTCCAGCAGTTTTAGTCCCAGCTCAAGGAATCTTGGGTTCTGGTCAATCTTACAATTGTCCCACAATGCAGTGACTTCGGCTAGTACTATATTTATGATTTATCTAGGGTTTTTAATATACTATGGTTTTTAATAATATAAAGAACTGTGAAAAATGTATTGTAGTGTCTTATTCAGTGCAGCTTTAATGTAACAGCTTTAACTAATAAATGAATAAAAGACTGCAGTCACTGTTCAGTCAAATTCTTGAGTTTTTGCTCATCCCACAATCTAGTGACGACTGTTCATTCTATCGTGACAATGGGTCTAGTGACTGTAATTTATTCTCATGATAGCTACTACAGTCTGGTTTGTATTTTAGGGATTAAATACTCAACTTTCTTTCTTTTATGTTGAGACGTTACCTTCTAGTTTTCAAGTTAACTAAAAGATGGTAGAATTTTACCCATTATTCTAAAATGTGAACTAGGATTGGAATGTTTATTTGAATCCCACTTGGTAAATCATTACAGTCTCTCATAACCAAATATAATGTTGCACCAGCTTCATAGTCACTTAATATATGTTGAAAGGCAACATTTTTTCCTTTTGATTGTTAGTTTTACTTAAAAATCAACTTGAATATTTATATATTGCTAGGTGCTGGTAATGTATGAGAACTCTTATTGAAAAGTCGTGCAAATACAACCAGGGTTTATATAAGGTGGGATTCAATGATAATTCCTCCTGTGTTTCACTAAATTGTCAATTTTTAAGATGCTCTATCGTACAGTGTTGCGGCTAGTTCATAGTTGTCAGTACATCCCTTTCACTCTTGCCACATTATTCAAATGTCACATGACAATTCGAGCATATTAAATACTGTATCAAACACTGTGGTATATCAGGAAATCTTGAGCCCATTTGAATAGGAGTATCATTTGTCTAACCCCAAAAATAAATCTGCCACACCAATTGCCAAAGCTTCATCTATAAGTGTGTGTGTGTGTGTGTGTGTGTGTGTGTGTGTGTGTGTGTGTGTGTGTCGAGGGGAGGGATAGCAGGAATATAAAATGCTTGACTACTTGTCTCTTCAAGTTGGTAAGGAAAGTTTGGACAGCTCCACCGAATCAATATTACCTCAAATTTTACACTGTGTCAAAATCGACATCTAGTGCAATGATGAGGTATCCAACAGCAATTCCTGTTCTCAGTCATGTGTCAGTGGCAGTTTTTCAGTTGACCCCCAAAGCCACAGCACCTTGCCAGCCCCTCCTATGGCGCAGTTGGAGATGCCTCATCCTCCTCTGACATCATTACGGAGGAGGACACCTGCCAAGGTGCCCCCTCCCAGGATGAAACAGACCATTATTCTACCATCAACCAACGGCTGACAGAGCCACAGGCTGCGGGTGGTAGTAAAAAAATGGTCCTCTTCTGTCCCAGCATTCAAGACAGGAAATTCCTCGCAGAAACTGAAACCTCACTGGGACGAAAAGGAAAAAGCGAAAGTTAAACCAACTGAATTCTACTGGTCTGGTTTATCCGGCCCTCATCCCCACAGCGGTTGAGCCTATCAACACCGGAGAAGAATCGCTTGTTCAGGTGGAAAATGATTGCAGTAAAGTAAATAGTATTGCTTTTTCCCCTTCGCTACTTTCTCAGATCCCAGTCTGATGTTCCTCAATGCAACTGTAATGGTACCATCGCCACCTGGCCAAACTCCGCCAATTAATGGCTACTTATTCTGCAGTTGGTTTGGTACCGAACTATCTACTATTAAAAACTGCAAATCCTATTGTGAGAATTGCATTAACATCTGGAGGAGTCTGCACATTCATACAGTCTGGTTCTTTCCATGACCAGGTGCCACCAACCACTGTGTTAGAAGCTGTGGCCTTTTGCATCTGCTTGTCAGTTACGGTAACAATATGTAATATTTCTCTGCCCCTAAACAGATATTCCACATGATGAGCTAGTGGAACAGCTGCCTCCACCCTTCCTTCTACTGTGGGACTTCAATCATCACAGTTGTTTGTGTTGCAGCAAAACTGCATCTAGCAGGGGTCAAGTAATAGGACAGTTAATTTTGGAATTGGAAGTCCGCCTACCTAACATTGGAGCTGTAACACCTTTCAGTGCATCCTATGGAACAAAGTCAGCTATAAATGTTAAAGTCGTAAAACCCAAGTGACTCATGCTAAATCCAGTGGCACACCCATGGCAACCTCTGTGGCAGCATCCAATTCCCTATCACTCTCTTACTCAAACCATCAACCAATGGAACATGCAGTACATTGGTCACTTCGGAAAGCCAACTGGCAAGGTTTTAGTTCCAAAGCAACACTTGAAACCACTCAAGGAGAATATCAAGAGAGTGGTACAATATAATATTAACACTATTATACATGCTGCAGAAGCAACAATGCCCTAGTCTTCAGGCTCTTCCTGCTGGATACCTGTGTCATGGTGGTCTGAAGAAATAGTTGTAGCTGTCAGAACACATCAGAGGGCACTTCGACCCAAACATGCTCCTTCTGCAGAACATTTAATAGCCTTCAAGAGACTAAGAGTGAAGACATGCTTTGTAATAAAGAAAAAGAAAGCGAGAGTGTTGGGAAAGGCAAGTACCATCTATGAAAGCCTATAACCCACGGCCTCAAATACGGACTTAACTCTGCCACATTTGCTGTCGCCCACCATCCACAGTACTTCCTGGCATCTCCCTTAATGGTGACATCTTTACTGATCCTGTGGTCATTGCTGAATGTTTCATGGCACTCTTCACCAAACTGTCCGCTTGCAGTGACTACCATCCTAATTTCCTGACCCAGAAACGCGTGACGGAGCTACACTTATCTTTCTGTGCACAACCTCTTCATTTGTACAGCGTTCCATTTAGTGAACAGGAGTACTACAGTGCTTTAGCAGAGTGTTGCAACACAGCTCTTGGAACCAGTAAAATCCATAATAAAATCCTTAAACATCTTAACAATGGTAGCATGAAACCTATTCTTGAGTGTGTCAATTGCACAAGGAGATACTTCAAATATTTTGAAAATATTATTCTTGTCTTGAACCAGTAAAATCCATAATAAAATCCTTAAACATCTTAACAATGGTAGCATGAAACCTATTCTTGAGTGTGTCAATTGCACAAGGAGATACTTCAAATATTTTGAAAATATTATTCTTGTCTTGAAACAGGGAAGAGACCCTCAAATTTTGACTAATTATTGACTTATCTTTTAATAAATGGGGTGCGTAAATTATTTAAAAGGATGGTCAATCAATAATTGTGTTAGTGCGTGGAAGCTAGACAGCATTTATCACAATTTCAAAGTGGCTTTTAGGCATTTGGACCCACAGACTAACCGATTTGTTTGAAATCTTCATTGCACAAACTTTTGGGTGTCGCCAGCGCAATTGCTGTGCCCTTCGAGCCACACAAGGCATATGATACCATCTGGTGCCATCACATCAGTGGGTGGGGCTTCCTGTGCTGCTTACCCATTTTTAAGTTGAATTTCCTATCTCTCCGACAGTTTTAGGTCCAGATAGGTTCAAGCCTCAGCAAACAATATGTACAGGGAACTGGGAACCCGCAGAAATCAGTTCTGAGTGTAGCCCTCTTTGCCATAGCAATTAATTGTATCATGACTACTGTGGGACCACTAGTTTCGCTGTCACCGTATTTGGGAAAAATTTGCATGTATTTACAGTTCTACATCATAGTGCACCAAAAAGCACCAACTTCAGAGAGCCACACAGAAAGTACATAACTGAGCTCTGAATCGTGGATATCAATTTTCTTCCACTAAAAGACATGTCATACACTTTTATTGACTCAGGAATTTGCATCTGTTCCCAAACCTTAACTTTTCTTTGATAACCAGTTACTTGAAATCATTGAAACTTCCAAACTTTTAGGTGTTTTGTGTGTGAATAAGCTGACATTATCACATGTATGTCAGCTAAAGTAAATTGCATGTGGAAACTTAACACCTTCTTATTTAGATTTCTTAGCAGCATCTCCTGGGACACAGACCATATGATTCATCTGCGGTTCTACAAAGCGTTGATTTAATCTTGCCTGGACTACAGATGTGTTGCTTACAAATCAGCTGCACCATAAGTACTGAGCTTGTTAGACTCTTTCCACTGCAGTGGTGTTCTGTTGGCACCTAGACCTTTCTGTTTGAGTCCTGTAGACAATCTCATGGATGGTGGAGGCTGATATCCCACCACTGAGGGTCAGACACCAACAATTCTTGGTGAATTATGCAGTCGTAGTCTCTGAGATGTCTACACACGTGTGTTACTTGACTCTGTTTCACAACCAACAGTTCAGACTTTGTATGAATACCCCAAAAATAGGTAGACTAACAGGGATGCAATTGGAAGCTCTAAGGAAGAACCTTGCAACTATCCCCTCTGGTCTGTGTACATGGTTCCTCATGGGCACCTCCCATGATGTGTACCTAAGTCCTACAATTCCGGTGGACTTCTTTTATGATCGTAAGGAAAATGCTGATTGCACCAATCTCAGATGCCTATTTCGTTTGGTTCTCCACGACTACTAAAATGTGACAAGCATCTACGTGGATGGATCAAAAGTGAATGACAGAGTTGGTTATGCTTTTACACATGCAGTGGGACACGAAAAGTTTCTCTGCTGAGTGGATGTTGTGTATACATTTTAGAGGTGGCCATTATATCACGGGCTGTGCAGTACATTAAAATTCTCGCCGTAAAGAATTTCCTGGTTTGTAGAAGCTCCATATGCTGCTTGCAAGGAATAGCTCTGTGTTGCCCTAGAAACGTTTTGGTCGCTAGCATCCAGACCCGTTACACGATCCCCACAGCTCTGGATACTGAGTCATGTGCATGTTTGAGAAATGGACTCATTAAGAAATTAGTTAAAGAAACAACTTCAGGAGACAAAATAACTCAGAGTACCAGGCATAGACCTACATTTACAACTGCAACATCAGGTTTTGCAAACATGGGATATGGAGTGGCAGGCTACCATGATCTTCAAGTTGAAAACAATCAAGGGGACCACCAAGTTGTGATGTTCTTCTCTCCAGGCCTTTCGAAAAAGATGTCATTGTGCTGTGTCAACCGCATAACTACCACTCCAGACTTACTCAAAAGTTCCTTTTGTGTCGAGAGGGCTCCATTCAATGCAGCTACGGAAGTCATCTCGCAATAGCGTCATTTTCTCATAGTGTGTGCCCTTCTGGGCTATCTTGAGATGAGCGCTCAACCTTCGGCCTCACTACCCCAGATACTTGCAGTTGAGATTGCAGCTAAAAAGTTATACATTTTCTTATGGAAAGTGAATTTTATGGTAAAATTTCATGCATCTCAGTGTTTGGTGTCAGGGGTGGAGATTTGGGGGGGAGGGGGGGGGGGGGCGCTCTCCTTGCAGCATGTGCTCTGAGTGGCCTCCCGCTACTTTCTACATCTGCACTGTCCTGTATTTTTGAATTTTTATGTATGTAATTTATTTATCTAACAGTTTGAGCTACATGACAAACTTGTACATACCGTCTTCATTTTCTTACCTCTCTTTGATAATACTGACTATGATGATCCTACAGGTTTTAGCTGCCTGGGTTTCTTTCTCTTTTTAACCATTTGACTTAAGCTGTGTCAGAAAAGTTTTCCACCATGACGATTAGGTCACAAACTATAGGGCTGTCACTTCCCCTTTCTTGTCCCACAGCATTTTGTGAGAGATTCCTGTGCAGCGAGCGATTGATAACCAAGCTGTCCCTTTAAATTCATAATCATCATCTGTAGGACAACCTGTGTATTTAGTCTATTACACAACATAAAATCATTTACCTCAGCATTAATAGTTAAATCTATGAATGTAACACAACCCTGTACTTTTCAAATGCCAAATTTAGGGAAAAACTTTGTCCTATAATCAGGTAAATATAGTATTAATGAGATGCCCTGGTCATTGTTCATTGAGAAATGGTATTGTGAACCCACGAAAAATATTGTGAGGCATCCCTTGAATGACAGTTCTCAGCCTAACATAGTATCCAAGATATTCTTACTTCTGTGTTAACAACTCTTAGATTTGTATAGTTCCAGCAATGTTTTGGCATAAAGATGAACATCTTTACTTAATCTTACTGTTTCTGTAATTTTCTGTCTTAGTTAAATTAACATGTGAGTTAATGGTGACTAGTTTAAGACATATTTGTTCTGTTTCAAATCATTACCTTATTAAAATGAGGCAAAAGGAAGAAAATGAATGAACAAGTACATGTGAAACTGATTACCACTATCTTAAATAACTGAGAAAAAAATTAAAGAAGACATGGAAGCATAATCATAATGTCTGAGCCTCGGTAAGATTATAGTGCACTCTTACCTCAGTGGCATCAAATTAGCATTTACTTAGACAAAACACAGAACTGCTGTGTTACAATGAAAGTCTGAGTGAAGTTTCATAACACTGGCCAATGCTCTCCTCTAGCAAACAGCAGAAGTGCTGCTCTTCATTAGGCACTAGTACCCAGTGAATAAAAATGGTGCAGTGAAGAATCAAAGCTGTGGAGCCCCCAAATTATTTAGAAATTAGCAGACCTACAAGAGAATCTTTGAAAAAATTATATTTTTTCTTTTTTCATTGAAAGAAAATATATGCTGTTGGACAATAATATCCAGTGCGCTAGGCATCGATCACTTGAAATTCATTTTTCCCAGCTACTCGCTTTATGAAACATCCATCTGCTCCCCAAACATGGGACATTAACACCAGATTTGTGACAACCCCAAAAATGCAAAGAGCAGATTCAGTTTAAGTATTTACAACTGTTGTGTTGAAAAAAGCTGCTCAAACAAATGTGAATATCACAATATTTTGTTCCAGTCTCCAGACAGAATGGTTGTACGCATTCCTTCAGAACACACCAGTGAAGAAAGCAACAGAGACTGTCATACAAACTCTCCAGTTTGTCAGGCTGCTTGATCTGAAATAAAGATCCTGATCATATCTGATTCATTACCTGTACTATCAGCTGTGAACAGCCCAGCAATATGGAAAGACAACATTTACCTTTTGAACATAATACAGAAGATGGCCAAACTATAGCAATATGGAACTCTAGTGAACATCCTCTGGTACCAGCACATCAAGGCATCCAACAAAATAGTTATGTGAACCACCTTACTAACACCACTACATACATAATACACACTTGCTGAACCCAGATTTCAGTGCAGCCTAATCTTATAGTGAAGGCATACAAAGCATGGATAGAATAATAGGAAGACACACAGTGCCCTAGAGGCTATCAGTACTAAAATTTACAACCTAGTCCTCCAGAGTATGGCTTTCTGAAGGACATGAATTACTCACACCTGACGTTTTTCGTATGAATGTACTTTCATCACAGCTACTTAATCGCTTATCACACTAGATGAGCATTGGAAACACTCTAACTAGTTCATGCGACTCAACATCAGAAAGTTATTACGATTAAGTATTCTCTTCCTTTCAGCAGTATAACAATTAGATACTTACCTTATGCATGATACTAAGTAGGAATTCTAGTTTCCCCATATTAGAAAATCAAGTTTCCATAATGATCATGGAATTCTTAAAACTGTCTTTCAAGTAATAGTGCCATGTCTAAACATCATTTTGTGTTTACCATATGAAAGCCATTGTATAACCAGTGTATGAAAGCATCATGTGGATATTTTTAAGATATTTGGAAATGTACATCTACATAAATATTTCACAAGCCGCTCTACAGTACATGGCAGAGGATATATGTTGCCAGTGTTATCGATTTTCTGTATTATTCCATTAACATATTGAACAAGATTGCCTGAAAATGTCATACTGAAAAATGATTGTCTAAATGTTTCTGTAAGTTACCTAATGTTTTCTAATCCTCATGATACTACATGAGATATACACTGATGACAGCATAATGGTAGCCCACTCTTCTTTGAAAACAGGTTCTCTAAATTTAGTCAACAAGGTTTCATAAGAACTACATTGTCTTTCTTCCAAGGATTCCCATTTAAGTTCTCTGAGCATTTGTTATGGTCCTGGCAGGGTTATCTGAATTAGTTTGATATTTGAATCATAAGAATTTCAAACACTAGAGCAATACTGTAGAACTGATCACATTGTGTATGCAATTTCCTTTACTGATGCATTGCACTTTCCAAAAATCATTCCAACAAGTCTACATCTTCCATTTGCCAATACTGTCTCTATACCGTTTTCCTAATCTGTGTTGCTTCTTAATATTACCCCGAAATACTTATATGATATCGCACGCTCAAAAAGGTTGCCACTAATCTTGTAATCAGATATTATTAATATCTTTGGTTCACTGTGATGTGTGGCAGGAATTCTTCGTTCGGTCTGCCGCCAGTTGTGTTACTTCATTTAGCGTTACCCAGGGTGCACCATGTGGAGGTGAACTAACTTTACACTGATGGAAACAGGAATGGGAGAGCAGAACAACAGTATGCCATTCATCTGTAGTAAACCAAAAGGATTTGATTGCCCTCGCAAAGTTTGATCAACTCTTAATCGCATCAGAGCCAACTGTGGGAGATGCGCCCACTCCTTACACAGATGGGGTAAACTTCCTTCGGCCACTTGCGACTGTGGCGCTGAGAGACAGACGGTCACACACATCGTACAGGCGTACAAGGCCATATGAGGGTGACCCACAGGATTTCCTAATGGCGACCCAAGAGGCAATCGACTATATATTATCTAAGCTGGACGTCTGCTTGTGATTGCTCTTCTGTGAGTGTAAATTTACAATTGGTGGTGTTCTTATATACAAACTGTTATTTATTGTTCTGTTTATACATATGTGTGTTTTTTTTTTTTTTTTTTTTTTTTAAAAAAATCATGTTGTTTCTGTAATTTTTACTGTGATGTTATGAGCCATATGCTAAATAAATAATCAATATCTTTCCCTTTGCTATAGGCTTTATCTTACATTTATCGATATTTAAAGAGAACTCCCATTCATTGGGAATTTTCTCAGATCATCTTGCTTTCCTTACCATCGTCCAGTGATGATACTTCCTTGAGCACACCATGTTACTTTTGTTTCTGTGGAATCTTCGCTGTCCTTATAACATTTTGGGTCCCGTTAGTCAAATATTCCTTGAGCCAGTCTCATACACTCTAAGAGAAAAAAGATGCACCACGAAGGAATTACTCGAATGGGCAGAAATCTGTAGATTTGATATACATTTACAGACAAATGATAGCAATTTCAGAAAAAATAGATCATTTATTAACAAATTGAGCAAGTCAGTAACGCATTGGTCAACCTGTGGACCTTCTCGCGTAGTTATATCTATTATGTACATTAATAAAATAATAATTAAATGGTGTGTGATGAGCTCTTTAAAATTTTTGAGATTTGGTTTGGATTTAAATTATTTTTTGAATTTGATTTTTATGCTTTTCACAACTAGTTGGTCAATAATGATTAATCATGAGCAAACTTTTTGTTCATGTTAGTTACTGTAATACGAGCCAATCTTGAAACATATTGCATTTAAGTTATGAACTGAAATAATATTTTTGTATTTTACCTTGGCTAATATCGTTAACAAGCACGACATCTTTGATTATCATTTGTAATTGCTCACACACGCGAGAGAATTGTTCTTGCCACTTTTAACAATTAATTGTAGTCCAAGTCGTGGCTCTGGATCTCAGCCAATAACTGAAAATGAAAATCTTAAAAACTACATCTTCGTCCACTGAGTCGGACGGCTGTGGAAAAAATATTTATTACATTATAAGAGGGTGATTTCATGAATTAAGATAGCCACGTAATGGCATCTGTAGCTGCAGCGGCGGCTGCAATTGTTGTGCCGAAAATTACTCAGAATATTGATATTTAAAGGAAACTGACATGACACAGGGCTCACCTTCTACAGAGAAAACTGAAAAATAACATTAAACTACGATATTGCCAAATTAATATTACAAATGCGCTTACATTCAACAGCAGTGAACCAATAGGTCCGACTTTTAACATGGCAGACAAGAGAGAGAGTGAACTGATAAAAAGAAGACAATTGATTACAGTCCTTCTTTACATTAATTTTCATTGTTGGTGTGGTGCATAATTATTACTCTTTGGACTCGAAAGTTTATGTCAACATTTTATATAATAATAATACAAATGATACAAATTATCTGCCGCCTGAGAGGCCAGTATCACACTCAGTATAATATTTAGCATCGAGATAAACGCTCTCGTCCATATTAATTGTTTTAAATATATGCATTCGAGGTTTTTTCAATACTTTCACTGGGGACGGCACAACCTCATGCAATTAGTTATTCAACCTGGCATTGATTAGTAGTCATTGGATGCCCTCCTGAGGGAACTCGTGCCAAATTGTGTCAGATTGATTGCGTTGGGTTTTTAATATCATGAGCTGCCCATAATGCTCCAAATGTTCCCAGTTGGGAACAAATCCATCGGCCTTTCTGTCCAAGGTAGCATTTATAAAGCATAAACACAAGCAGTAGAAACTCTTGCTGTGTGCAGGTGGGCATCATCTTGTTGAAATCTAAGCCGAGGATTGCTTGCCACGATGGGCAACAAAATGGGGTTTAGAATATTGTTGACGTACCACTATGGTGTAAGGGTGCCACAGATGACAACCAAAGAGGTACTGCTATGAAATGAAATGTCACCGCAGACCTTCCTCTTGTTTGTCAGGCTGTATGGTGGGCAACAGTCACATTGGTATCCCACCGTTGGCTGGAGTGTCTCCAGGTGAGTCTTCACTGTTCATTGGGGCTTAGTTTGAACCGGGACTCGTCAGTGAAGATAATTCTACTTCAGTTGATGAGATTACAGGGTGAATGTGTCCGACACCACCGCAGGCGGGCTTGTTGGTGTGGGGAGATCAGTAATAGTTGACACACAGGGCACTATGAGCTCAGCCACCTCCCTGCGAACCGTTTGCGTGGTCCTTGAGGTCACTGAAGCGGCAGCAGTTGCATTTTGGATTCATGATAATGATGAATTTGGAGTTTTGAGTGCCTCTCTGATGATTGTTCAGTCTTCGTATTCTGTCATCTCTCTAGGTTGATCACTTTCTTCTTGATGCTGTGTTTGGCCACGGTTCATCCATTCCTACCGACATCGTTGAATAGTGGCATTGCTCCCATTCAAATGTTGAGCGATTCGCCGACTACGCCATCCTCTCTCAAAATGCTGACATCTGTATATATTGTTCACGCACCCGTCTGTGAGGTATAGTTACTGCCCAACTGAGTACACGAAATTAAATTCCCCTACTGACATGTCCTCTATACACTATCTTTGCCAATTGTGTGGTGAAATTGCACTGAAATGTCACACATTCATCCATTGGCCTCCAAAGTTTACAGTTGTGGACTTTCTGTTAATATCTGTATGAATATCGACTCCTTCGTAGAGCATCATTTTTTCACCGTAGAGTGTATTTCTGACAGTATTTGTTATGATCGTACTGATGTGGTATGGTGTTGGAATGGCTTTCGAAAATCTATGAAGATGGAATCTGCCTGCTCACCTGCATATATTGTTTGCGAGATGTGTATGAATAAAGCAAGCTGTATTTCACACAAGTCATTTTTACTGAGTCTGTGCTGATTCTTTGAGGGATACTAGTTTTCCTTCAGAAATGTTGTAATGTCTGGGCTTAGACTGTGCTCTAGAATATTGCAATCTGTGGATGTCAGCCAAATTGGTTAGCACATCCTTGCATCCAATCTTTTGCCCTTTTTATAAACAGGAATAATGTGCAGTCTTCACATGGGACTACACGCTGTGCAAGATATTCTTAATAAATAGGAGATATGAATGAAATCTGGGGTTTATTCCGTGTAAAATCTAACTGTTATTCCATTAGGGCAATGTTCCCAAGATTTTTCCCTGACAGAACACTAGGAGAAGTCTGGTACTTTGATGGAAAACCTTGTTTATTTTGCAGGTTTGTAAAATTTTAAAAAATGAGGAAAAAGCTTCTTTTATTCAGTGATTACTTCAGTTTTAAATCATAACTAACAACACAGAAACCTTAAGAAAATTTAAAAAAAAAATTGTTGTTGTTGTGGTCTTCAGTCCTGAGACTGGTTTGATGCAGCTCTCCACGCTACTCTATCCTGTGCAAGCTGCTTCATCTCCCAGTACCTACTGCAACCTACATCCTTCTGAATCTGCTTAGTGTATTCATCTCTTGGTCTCTCTCTACGATTTTTACCCTCCACGCTGCCCTCCAATACTAATTTGGTGATCCCTTGATGCCTCAGAACATGTCCTACCAACCGATCCCTTCTTCTGGTCAAGTTGTGCCACAAACTCCTCTTCTCCCCAATCCTATTCAATACTTCATCATTAGTTATGTGATCTACCCATCTAATCTTCAGCATTCTTCTGTAGCACCACATTTCGAAAGCTTCTATTCTCTTCTTGTCCAAACTATTTATCGACCATGTTTCACTTCCATACATGGCTACACTCCATACAAATACTTTCAGTAATGACTTCCTGACACTTAAAATCTGTACTCGATGTTAACAAATTTCTCTTCTTCAGAAACACTTTCCTTGCCATTGCCAGTCTACATATTATATCCTCTCTACTTTGACCATCATCAGATATTTTGCTACCCAAATTGCAAAACTCCTTTACTACTTTAACCCTCTCATTTCCTAATCTAATTCCCTCAGCATCACCCGACTTAATTCGACTACATTCCATTATCCTCGTTTTGCTTTTGTTCATCTTATATCCTCCTTTGAAGACGCTATCCATTCCATTCAACTGCTCTTCCAAGTCCTTTGCTGTCTCTGACAGAATTACAATGTCATCAGCGAGCCTCAAAGTTTTTATTTCTTCTCCTTGGATTTTAATACCTACTCTGAATTTTTCTTTTGTTTCCTTTACTGCTTGCTCAATATGCAGATTGAATAACATCGGGGAGAGGCTACAACCCTGTCTTACTCCCTTCCCAACAACAGTTCCCTTTCATGTCCCTCGACTCTTATAACTGCCATCTGGTTTCTGTACAAATTGTAAGTAGCCTTTCGCTCCCTGTATTTTACCCCTGCCACCTTCAGAATTTGAAAGAGAGTATTCCAGTCAACATTGTCAAAAGCTTTCTCTAAGTCTACAAATGCTAGAAACGTAGGTTTGCTCTTTCTTAATCTTTCTTCTAAGATAAGTCGTAAGGTCAGTATTGCCTCACGTGTTCAAATATTTCTACGGAATCCAAATTGATCTTCCCAGAGGTTGGCTACTACTAAGTTTTTCCATTCGTCTATAAAGAATTCGTGTTAGTATTTTGCAGCTGTGGCTTATTAAACTGATAGTTTGGTAATTTTCACATCTGTCAACACCTGCTTTCTTTGGGATTGGAATTATTACATTCTTCTTGAAGTCTGAGGGTATTTCGCATGTCTCATACATCTTGCTCACCTGCTGGTAGAGTTTTGTCAGGACTGGCTCTACCAAGGCCGTCAGTAGTTCCAATGGAATGTTGTCTAATCCCGGGGCCTTGTTTCGACTCAGGTCTTTCAGTGCTCTGTCAAACTCTTCACGCAGTATCGTATCTCCCATTTCATCTTCATCTACATCCTCTTCCATTTCCATAATATTGTCCTCAAGTACATCGCCCTTGTATAGACCCTCTATATACTCCTTCCACCTTTCTGCTTTCCCTTCTCTGCTTAGAACTGGGTTTCCATCTGAGCTGTTGATGTTCATACAAGTGGTTCAATTATCTCCAAAAGTCTCTTTAATTTTCCTGTAGGCAGTATCTATCTTACCCCTAGTGAGATAAGCCTCTACGTCCATACATTTGTCCTCTAGCCATCCCTGCTTAGCCATTTTACACTTCCTGTTGATCTCATTTTTGAGACGTTTGTATTCCTTTTTGCCTGCTTCATTTACTGCATTTTTATATTTTCTCCTTTCATCAATTAAATTCAATATTTCTTCTGTTACCCAAGGATTTCTACTAGCCCTCGTCTTTTTCCCTACTTGATCCTCTGCTGCCTTCACTACTTCATCCCTCCAAGCTACCCATTCTTCTTCTACTGTATTTCGTTCCCCCATTCCTGCCAATTGTTCCCTTATGCTCTCCCTGAAACTCTGTACAACCTCTGGTTCTTTCAGTTTATCCAGGTCCCATCTCCTTAAGTTCCCACCTTTTTGCAGTTTCTTCAGTTTTAATCTACAGGTCATAACCAATAGATTGTGGTCAGAGTCCACATCTGCCCCTGGAAATGTCTTACAATTTAAAACCTGGTTCCTAAATCTCTGTCTTACCATTATATATTCTATCTGATACCTTTTAGTATCTCCAGGGTTCTTCCATGTATACAACCTTCCTTCATGATTCTTAAACTAAGTGTTAGCTATGATTAAGTTGTGCTCTGTGCAGAATTCTACCAGGCGGCTTCCTCTTTCATTTCTTAGCCCCAATCCATATTCACCTACTACGTTTCCTTCTCTCCCTTTTCCTACTACCGAATTCCAGTCACCCATGACTATTAAATTTTCGTCACCCTTCACTATTTGAATAATTCCTTTTATTTCATCATACATTTCTTCAATTTCTTCGTCATTTGCAGAGCTAGTTGGCATATAAACTTGTACTACTGTAGTAGGTGTGGGCTTTGTATCTATCTTGGCCACAATAATGCGTTCACTATGCTGTTTGTAGTAGCTTACCCGCATTCCTATTTTCCTATTCATTATTAAACCTACTCCTGCATTACCCCTATTTGATTTTGTGTTTATAACCCTGTAGGCACCTGACCAGAAGTCTTGTTCCTCCTGCCACCGAACTTCACTAATTCCCACTATATCTAACTTTAACCTATCCATTTCCCTTTTTAAATTTTCTAACCTACCTGCCCGATTAAGTGATCTGACAGTCCACACTCCGATCCGTAGAACGCCAGTTTTCTTTCTCCTGATAACGACATCCTCTTGAGTAGTCCCCGCCCGGAGATCCGAATGGGGGACTATTTTACCTCTGGAATATTTTACCCAAGAGGACGCCATCATCATTTAATCATACAGTAAAGCTGCATGCCCTCGGGAAAAATTACGGCCGTAGTTTCCCCTTGCTTTCAGCCGTTCGCAGTACCAGCACAGCAAAGCCGTTTTGGTTATTGTTACAGGGCCAGATCAGTCAATCATCCAGACTGTTGCCCTTGCAACTACTGAAAAGGCTGCTGCCCCTCTACAGGAACCACACGTTTGTCTGGCCTTTCAACAGATACCCCTCCGTTGTGGTTGCACCTTGAGTACAGCTATCTGTATCGCTAAGGCACACAAGCCTCCCCACCAACGGCAAGGTCCATGGTTCATGGGGGGAGGAAAAAAAAAAATTAGGGTCGTCAAAATGTCAAATAAAAGAAATAGTATTTCAAAGAGCACTTATTCATTTCCTGCACTACACTGGTGTTCTGCTAAACCCGGTTTGGGAGACCATGCAGTAGGGTACAGTTCCTTGTTTACTTTTAGAAGTTCTAATGGTTTTTCACTACCAAGGGTATGAAAATATATATATATCTGTCTGTGTGTGTGTGTGTGTGTGTGTGTGTGTGTGTGTGTGTGTGTGTGTGTGTGTGTGTGCGCGTGTGTGTGTGTGTGTGTGTGTGTTCACACACATGCCAAAATTCATTTTTAAATGTGAAACTTTAAATTTCTGGTTTCTTGCTATAGTTTACAGTTTAAACACCCGGTGGACCCGTGAGAGATCGAATGGAAGGGTTTTACCTGTACTTTGGCTCTACACATGACCAATAGTTCATAGGATTATCTGACCTGATCATAATAATTGTTTTAGATATCGCACACGGCCTGCCCTTTGGATGCACAGTTAGCTATAACTTTTCTGTTTCCCTAGCATCTCTTTTGCGATGAGAGTGTAGTAGTCTGTGTTAATAATATTCTCCAAATGGTTGCTTTAAACCAGCGTGTGTTGTTGCTGTCATTTATTGCATTACTTGGAACATACTATTCCCACAGTAGTTTATAACATCTTTCATCTTTAACCATAATTTTTCTGCATTTGCCAGATCTGAACTAAATGTTCTCATTTTGTCAAACAGTGGAAAATCCAGGATGGAATGTAACAATATTATGAAAAGGAAAGTTGATACTCATCATATAGCGGAGATACTGAGTCACAGATAGGTGCAACAAAAAGACTGTCACAAATAAAGCTCTCAGCCCGTAAGGCCTTCATCAAAAACACACACACACAGACACACACACACACACACACACACACACACACACACACACACACACACACACACACACACACACATATGCAAATGCAACTCACACACGACTGCTGTCTCAGGCAACTGAAGCCACAGTGTGAAGTGTGGTTAATAGCAACTTTCCTTTTCATAATATTGTTCTCATTTTGTTGTTTAAATAAATTGATAGTGACTATCAGTTCAGCCAAACACACACAATTGTAGCTTTTTTGAAAAAATCTTTGCCTTTGGGGACCAGTGTTCCTTTGAGGACATCATGGTCACCAATTCCTCTCTAAGTGGTGACACTTTCAAAAAGATCAGGGCTATTCTTGCTTATGGGTCATTAAACTAGTTGTAGAGGCAGTTGTCACAGTTTTCAGTGTTAATTCGCAAAGTTGTTCTTACTGCTGGTAACATGTGTGAAGTTTTTCCAGTCAGTACTGAGCAGATTTAAGTCACCACCTGCAACTACTGTTTGCTCAGGGTACCGTATTTACTCGAATCTAAGCCGCACTTTTTTCCGGTTTTTGTAATCCAGAAACCGCCTGCGGCTTGGAATCGTGTGCAGAGTAAACGGAAGTTCTGAAAAATGTTGGTAGCTGCCGCCACAACTAAATTCTGCCGTTGAATATATGTAGCGCTACACAGGCTTGCTTTGCAGGCACAAAGATAAATACTGGCGCCAAAACCTCTGCGTCAGTAAATAAATTAAAAGAAAAGGTAGAAGAATGTGAACATTATGCCATGTATTATTTCGTGTTTGCTACCATCTCATTTAAATCCTGTCTGCCTAATAAACTACGAAACTAGAGTCACACAAGAGCAAACGCGGAAGAATATACATATCATGTCATGTTTATATTAGTATTATTCTTATGCTGTATAGTGATACAGTCAGAAATGAAGCACAGCATCTGACTAGATTTTTAAATCTATGATGACTCTAATTTCTGTGCAGACTGTAATGTACTAAAGAGGCGTCTGCAACGATTTTCAAACGGAGAAAAATGTTCGCTAAACGCTCGTTCAGAACATCTTCTATCATACACAGTCTATTATCTGGTTCTTGTTGATCATTATCAAAGAAAGCAGCAGTGTAAGTAACAACAAATAGCAGTCTCTTGCCATTGTTTTGCTTCCTTTATCGTAAGCGGCAGTAGCGCGCACAAAACCAAGCCATGCCGCGAGCGGCGACAGGCCGTAAACACACATTATCAGAATGCGACAAACAATGCATGACACAGCACAATAATGCATTTTCAGCTTAGAGTGACGTAAACACCTATAACAAAGAGAATTGCACTCATCAGATCAAAGCAAAATAAGCAATCGATTCAAACCAGACGAAGCACATGAAAAAGGAAGGGTACCCGTATAAATACGGATGGAGCGCCTGACACATAGCAATGGCTTAAATGTTAAGCTTACGACTCAAACCAAACTACTGTAGCTGTATCTTCATCCATTCGACTTAAATTGGGTCTCATGTTACAATGGACCAACTTTGTTTCGATTTGGAGGTGCAGTCTAAAACTTTTCTCTCCCCTTGAATTTCGAGCCTCAAATTTCAGGGGCGGCTTAGATTTGGGAATTTTTTTTTTCCCCCTTTCTTTCGAGTTTCATTTTTCAGGTGCGGCTTAGATTCGAGTGTGGCTTAAATTCAAGTAAATACGGTATTTAAGCATAACTGAGTTTAGAATGGTTCTGAATGTCTCCGACTAATGTTACTGAGTCTGGTGATTGGTAGAAAATCATGTTATAAATTTAAGTCCATCAGTTATAACTGCTCTTCTCTGTACAAGTTTGCAGTTGATTGATTCTGGAGCTAGTCCGCAGTTTATGGTGTATTGTTAGTGTTTCTGCCTCTGGATCACGGGGTCTCAGCTTTGATTCCCAGCTGAGTCGGGGATTTTTGCCACCTGGGGACTAGTTGTTTGTGTTTCCAACATCATTTGGTAAAATGGTGAGACTGGACAGTGAAAAGACTCGGAATTTGTATGGGTGCTGATAAACACAGCATTGAGCAGCCCACAAACAAGACTCGTCATTGTCATCTGATTTTGGACCCCTCTATACCTAATGCTTTCGTCTGTTGCTATAAACTCTCCTCCTAGAGTCTCTTCTATCTTTCTGCTATAGCAAGAACAAACACAATTTATGGAACATGGTACATTATTGGGCAATATGTAAGCCACAATGAGTAGAAGTTGTGTGTAGCACTGAATGCATTGACGGGGCAACAGTAATATAGGTTACCGAATAGACCAAGCACTTGTTTGCAAATGCTTAAATAATAATATTTTTTTGGCAGTTCACTAGAGCATTCAGGGGGCTGATCCAGGTGGCCTTTCTAAGCAAGCCTGTGAATTGTATAGATGCGCAATCTCCGAAATTGCGCATGTCATGAGCGAAGGTTCATCCCATTCTATGTGTTGTCCAATTTTTTTCTACTCTCTACTTTGGGTATGAACCAACTATGTATTCCTAATATGACATGGAGATGAGTGCCTCCTGTGAGACAGGTGAGATCTGGGACTTTTTCTGTGAATATGTCAGCAGTGAACAACTAATAAGTTGAAATTCTCCACCTCAGCTTTTGCTGTCCCATAGGTTGAAGTAATTTCTTTATTCTAACAATGTAAACTGTATGTCTTTGTGTAGGATTATGTAGGTGTTCATTGACAGCTGAGATACAGCAAAGATAACTGCTATGAGGAAGCTGCAAACACAGCCAAAATGTTCATCGAATTGAGTAAGTGCATAATTATCATAACTCCTCCTTCTTTTTCTGGACCCGTTTTGACTACCAAACACAGTAATTGCATATCTGCCACCATTCCAGTTGTATTTTAATGTTCCTTTTCTGAGTTTTGGTGTGTCGAGAGGAAGATACTGCTTGAATAGGATCTTTTTCTTTGCTTTGGATGGGCCCTTTTTTGTGACATGTCAGAGAGATTCTGTAGACTATATTTGAAGATCTATACCAAATGTTTTATTGACAGTGCTCATCAGGTAACACATATTGCTAATAACATTTTCCTAATGGGAACTGTACACAACAGTGCCCTTATGTAATAGCATTTGAAGCTTTCACTAATTCTCTGGTCCATCAATTGGGAGGCAAATGTAATTTCTGGATGGCGAGATGGGGAAAACCTAATCTATATATTTAAACTATATATTTTCTCTTTCCAGTTAAATGTACTAGTCATAACTTAGGATGTTATCAATCAAGAAAAAAACATTTCCATAATTCTCAGGTGTAAGTTCCTACTTTTCCCTTAACCCTCCACTACTCGCAGGGGATTTGAGGACACATACTCGCACGGAGTACAAATGTACTCCACCACTTTTTTGTGTTAAAAATACATTTCTTCTCTATTTCATTATTTTATTTGTTTTTTACATCCTTTATGATTCATGAGTAAATTCATTACTAATACTTTTGAAACGAGGGTAGGAATTAAACATTTAATTTTTTACACGCAGAAGGAGTTTTTGTCACTCCATCCATTTATTACTCACAACATACTACATTACACAAGAAGTAATTAAACTATTCAAAATAACTTTAATGAAGAAGCTCATAATACACAAAAAAGTAATCACAGTAGATACGTACAATAAGAAATGATGTAAAGTTCCTACAAGCAGCGCTAGTTGTTGAATATCCAAAACACACCCATTCGTTACATTTTGCACACACTCTTCGTGTTGATTTATTTCTTGATCTGCCACAAATTTTACAACGTCCTTTGCCCTCTTTTTTTATAGCTATTTCCATTTTTTTCTTCTTGAGTCCTCTCCTAACACCACCAGTCCTTGAATTTTTAGTTGTCTGGGTATCAAGGACTGTCTCATGCGTCCATGAATCTGTGGTTTCACCGTTTGCCAGCTAATTTCGTCAAGGAAATCAACTCATTTCACTTTGACATAGTTTTTGTTTGGTGAATAAATGCATAAAGAATTGATAGCGGTTAAATATTGTAAAAAATTGCTGTTGGCCTTCTTTTATTAGTTCTTGCAGCATCATAATTTGAACAAAGTTGATAGAGTTCGTCAACTCCAACTTTTGTGCCATTGTAGAATGTAACAGTCTCGGGTTTGTTTTTTGAACTGGTGGACTCATCAATCGCTGCATAATTGTGCATACTTCAAAGTAAAATTACTGCTTTGTTTTTCTTTTTTCAGTAGGGTACAAGTAGCCAAAAACAGAAGTGTTTATTTCTTGAGATTTGCTGGGTGAAAATTCCTGAGATATTTCTTTTTAGTTGTGTCTCATTGTTCCAACATAAGTTGTCTTTACCTCAAGCAGTTCTTAAAGCAGATGATAGCTAGTAAACCAATTATCACTTGTGATGTTATGTCCTGTGCCTAAAATTGGTTTTGCAATTCTCATGACGACCTCCTTTCCTGCATTGTTTACATCAAAAGGCCCTTCCGACTGTTTTCCACAATAAATTTCCATATTCACAGTATACATTATCCTACAATCCACTAATTCAAACACCTTCAGGCCATAACAAGAGTGAAGAGTTTGACAGAGCACTGAAAGACCTGAGTCGAAACAAGGCCCCGGGAATAGACAACATTCCATTAGAACTACTGATGGTCTTGGGAGAGCCAGTCCTGACAAAACTCTACCATCTGGTGAGCAAGATGTATGAGACAGGGGAAATACCCTCAGACTTCAAGAAGAATATAATAATTCCAATCCCAAAGAAAGCAGGTGTTGACAGATGTGAAAATTACCGAACAATTAGTTTAATAAATCACAGCTGCAAAATACTAACGCAAATTCTTTACAGACGAATGGAAAAACTGTTAGAAGCCGACCTCTGGGAAGATCAGTTTGGATTTCGTAGAAATATTTGAACACGTGAGGCAATACTGACCCTACGACTTATCTTAGAAGAAAGATTAAGGAAGAGCAAACCTACGTTTCTAGCATTTGTAGACTTAGAGAAAGCTTCTGACAATGTTGACTGGAATACTCTCTTTCAAATTCTAAAGGTGGCAGGGGTAAAATACCGGGAGCAAAAGGCTATTTACAATTTGTACAGAAACCAGATGGCAATTGTAAGAGTTGAGGGGCATGAAAGGGAAGCAGTGGTAGGGAAGGGAGTGAGACAGGGTTGTAGCCTCTCCCCGATGTTATTCAATCTGTATATTGAGCAAGCAGTAAAGGAAACAAAAGAAAAATTCGGAGTAGGTATTAAAATCCATGGAGAAGAAATAAAAACTTTGAGGTTCGCCGATGACATTGTAATTCTATCAGAGACAGCAAAGGACTTGGAAGAGCAGTTGAACGGAATGGACAGTGTCTTGAAAGAAGGATATAAGATGAACATCAACAAAAGCAAAACGAGGCTAATGGAATGTAGTCGAATTAAGTCGGGTGATGCTGAGGGAATTAGATTAGGAAATGAGACACTTAAAGTAGTAAAGGAGTTTTGCTATTTGGGGAACAAAATAACTGATGATGGTCGAAGTAGAGAGGATATAAAATGTAGACTGGCAATGGCAAGGAAAGCGTTTCTGAAGAAGAGAAATTTGTTAACATCGAGTATAGATTTAAGTGTCGGGAAGTCGTTTCTGGAAGTATTTGTATGGAGTGTAGCCTTGTGTGGAAGTGAAACATGGACGATAAGTAGTTTGGACAAGAAGAGAATAGAAGCTTTCGAAATGTGGTGCTACAGAAGAATGCTGAAGATTAGATGGGTAGATCACATAACTAATGATGAAGTATTGAGTAGAATTGGGGAGCAGAGGAGTATGTGGCACAACTTAACAAATAGAAGGGACCGGTTAGTAGGACATGTTCTGAGGCATCAAGGGATCACAAATTTAGCATTGGAGGGCAGCGTGGAGGGTAAAAATCATAGAGGGAGACGAAGAGATGAATACACTAAGCAGATTCAGAAGGATCTGCACAATTCAGAAATTCCCTGCCCCAGCCTCCTCCTTAACCCCACCCAGTCACCACTCCCATTATGCACTGGTGCTGCTATTGAAGTGTGGCTACAGTTGCCTTAGACTGCAGCCTTGTGTGTGTCTGGGGGGGGGGGGCATTTGCACGTTTGTGTGTGTGGGGGGGGGCATTTGCATATGTGTGTGTGTGTGTGTGTGTGTGTGTGTGTGTGTGTGTGTGTGTGTGTGTGTGTGATGAAAAGCTTACAGGCCGAAAGGTTTATTTGGAACAGTCATTTTGGTGTGCCTATGTGCGACTCAGATCTCCGCTATGTGGTGAGCAGCAACTTTCCTTTCCATAACACTCCCAAGCTAAGTTTGATCCACTAACACCATTCCTCAGTGAGTTTTTTAATTTTAAATTTATTGGAACCATTGAGAGCAGCAAGTTTAAAATTACTTGCCATTGTGAACAGTAAAACTACTACAGCATAATGTCATAACCAAAGGTATATATGCTACCGATGATGTGAGATTGGTCACAAAAGTAGATTTTCAGTGAGAGTGAAAGTGGCAGCGCTGTAGCCCTAGTTGCTGCAAACAAATTTCTTTTTGCAGCATTGTTGCTGTGTTAGAAAATGAGCAGTGATTTGTTCTGCAGTTCGCTGCAGGTCTTAAGTTGGCACATATTGTCTGTTATTCTGGAATATACAAAAAAGTGCTCATAACATTAACTGATATCTCTCCCTCTCCTCCTCTCCCTCCCCCTCCCAAACACACACACACACACACACACACACACACACACACACACAGTCACACAGCCAGTCATCTCTCAATATGATTTGGGGGGGGGGGGGGGGCTGTCTCCTATGTGGTCTATTTTAATTCATGTTGTTGTTCTATTCTGGATTTTCCATTGTTTTCATTGGTCATTGTTCATAACTTTAGCCTCGTTATGTTGTCTGCAGTCACAAGAGTAATAGAGGTACTGTTGAAAATTCAACTAACCCATAGAAATGTGCTGCTTGTGAATTTACAGTTTTCATTGGACAAAAAGTAATAAAGCTTTGTTGTTTACAAGACTATGGCTTATTTACTAGTGTTCTTTCCAGACAGAATGAGATGTCAAAACAGAACAAATGTTCTTCACCAATTTTGCCTGCCGTCTTATGGTATGACAAAAGATACTTAAAGTACATTAAAAATGTAGAGTTTATTACAAATGGTGCGCAGGAAGAACAGCTGTCAGTGAGCCTCTGCATAAGCTTGAGTATTTCACTTTAACATCATGGTCATCTTTTAAGGTGTATGCAGATGGATGTAACTTTATTCTTCTTGGAGCTGACATTTTTAAAATTTTGACGGTAAACCTTCCTTTGATGCACTTATGTCACCAAGGTGAGCATTTCTGTGATACTGTCACATTTATTAACTGAAATCAAGATTAAAAATCATGATGTATTTGCATGTTCCTTTTTCCGTATTAATGTTTCCTGGTAAGGGTCCTGCACTGATTGGCCATACCAAAAGTTTGGTCCTGTAAGTGTTTAGTAAGCTATGTCCTGTATGGGTTGATTAGCTTTCCCAAGGCTCATTCTAGAATCTGCTTTCCCCAAAGGTAAACCAGTCCTTAATCTGAATTTTTGTTTAACAGCACAGTGCTGATCTAGATAAAGTCCTGTTGGAGGTGGTGTGCCCACACATTACTGTGACCTCTGAACCGTCTTAACTAGCTAGCCTTATGAGGACCTGATATTTAAAGTTGAGTATGTACAACAATGCAACTTAGCATTTTTTATACATGCATATGATTTCCAGAACTGGAAGAAGCCGCTTTTGATGTGCTTAGGTTTATGTTGTCGTTGCCCTCTAAATTTTTCCAGTTACATGCTCATATATGTAGTGAACAGAAAAGGCTTAACACCCCTTTGAGGAATAACAAAAGATACTTTCACTTCAGACAATTTATTCTTAAATATGCCAGGTTGTCTGCTAATAAATCCGTAATGCAATAAGAATTTGGTTTGATATTATGTAACCTTGTATTTTGTTCACTAGGTGATAGTGCAGAACTGTATTAAGAGTGTAAAATTGTCTCTAGATATTTTGGATTTAGCGCATAAAAAGATGCAATAATGTAAAATGCTATCACAAAATAGTGAAGAAACTGTCTGCAAAGGTGTCAGCCCTATTCCAGCAAGCATCTGTCAGGAGGAAATGGACTTAAAGATGAGGAGAAAGATAGCTAACTAAATGTTGAAGCAAGATTGATTGTGATAATACAATTACCTATTCTGTTTTTGTGGTTGGTAGCTATCGAATAGTCTTTTGTCTGCATTACCACATCTTCAGCTTGGTAGACTTTTGCCCTGATCATGTCAGTGGTAGAAAAGTTTCTTTTTACATCGGAAGTTCCATCATATAACTCCAGATACAGGTTTTATTCTGGAAACTGAAGTAACCCCCAAACTCCATTTAAGTTTCAAATGTAAGTTGTTGTTGTTGTTGTTGTTGTTGTGGTCTTCAGTCCTGAGACTGGTTTGATGCAGCTCTCCATGCTACTCTATCCTGTGCAAGCTTCTTCATCTCCCAGTACCTACTGCAACCTACATCCTTCTGAATCTGCTTAGTGTATTCATCTCTCGGTCTCCCTCTACGATTTTTACCCTCCACGCTGCCCTCCAATACTAAATTTGTGATCCCTTGATGCCTCAAAACATGTCCTACCAACCGATCCCTTCTTCTAGTCAAGTTGTGCCACAAACTTCTCTTCTCCCCAATCCTATTCAGTACCTCCTCATTAGTTACGTGATCTACCCAACTTATCTTCAGCATTCTTCTGTAGCACCACATTTCGAAAGCTTCTATTCTCTTCTTGTCCAAACTAGTTATCGTCCATGTTTCACTTCCATACATGGCTACACTCCATGCAAATACTTTCAGAAATGACTTCCTGACACTTAAATCTATAGTCGATGTTAATGAATGTAAGTTATGAAGTATTATCACTGCTTTTATGTATTGATTTGCTTGATACAAATATAAAATATTTTCTTGAATAAGTGCTCTGTAACCCAAATATTAAATCATACCATACTATCCAAATCCTTACAGAAGTTAATGCAAACAGTAAAAAGCAACAGCCCAAGTAAGCACAGGACACCAGAGAAAGACTACAGTCCTACGTCAACCCACTGTCAAAGCTTCAGATATAATCGTGGTCACTTTGAGCGAATGGATGAAGAGAGCTGCCTACCAGACCATGTGGTCGATGGTGATCAGCAGCTGCCTCTTATGCACACTGTTAGTTTTTACAGAAGACAGCAGAACATGGTAAGTATAGTTTTGCTTTGAAATTGTTTACCTGGTTTAAATGTGATTTTCGTGGACTTAAAATGATAAAGTAAATGGCTTTTTATTGAGGAGGCAATTTTAAACCAACAACGCTTGTTCTGATTATTGTCATTTGCTTTCAGCCAAGTCAATCCTCATGCCATTATCTCCCTTGTAGCCTTTTGAAACAATATTTGCCTTTTTCCATTCCAAGATAGCCTACTTTCATCTGGTTAATATAGACATAATTATTTTGTTTAAACGCATCTTCCAAATTTACACTGTGCGCCTGAGAAGTATCTTTAAATTTTGTACTGTGTGTACAAATGATAATGCTCATTTAATATTTTCAAAGAGAATTCACAGCTATGTGCAACAATGTGCTCACAGTCTGTTAGCATCAGATTTGTCGTTGTTGTTGTTGTCGTATAGAAGTCGATAAAATTGTAGCACCACTAGAAACTACCCATTTGTTTCAATTTGATTCTACTGATAATTCTTACAGAAGTATTGTGTTTACAGGGAGTGAAAACAACACCAGTTAGACAAATAATCCGGAGACCAGAAGTCAGATCCACCGTTTCATACAATTCTGAAGAGAGTATCAGTTTTCCAGCAGATGATAGAAATACTGTGAGGAGTAAGATTTCAACTTTGCTAGATGAGGTAAAGCTTGAAGAAATGTGAAATACAAACTTTATGTATATTCATTTTTTAACCATACCTTCCTAATATGGCTTTCAGGTAACGAAACAACAGACAGTAATATCACAGGCTAGCCAGGCACTTAATTTGTGCTGCGCAACAGTGGAGTTTTCTGGTTCAGCTGAGCAAGTGGAAGGAGAGCGGCTCCTCCTGCTAGCAAGTTAGTTTCTTAAACTTCTAGAAATTTTCTTCATTAAAAAAGTTCTTTACGTAAAAGCTATTCCCCCTCCCCCCCGGTCTTGTTTTTTATATTGTCTCATTCTACCAAAGTAAAGTTATTGCCTTTCTCAGAATATTAGCCCTATGTGCATTTTACAATGAAATGTAATAGAGCTATTCATTCCAAATAAGTATAGTTTTGATGCTATGGAACTCCTGACATACCTCTTTATTTAAAGATTTCTTTGTCTTTTATACTCAGGTCTTCATTTCTGCTTAATTTTCTGTGAACTATCTTTCAGCACATCGCAGACAGGCAGCATTGCATGAAATCCAGAGGCTCGAAGTTGAAGGAACTCTAAGACCTGGTGGAAGCACTGCATCTGTGATACAACCTAGTGAGCAGGGGACACTAATTGTAACAAATATTGTTTTACCAGTGAAAAAAGAATACATTCACAATATTGGAACAGGTAATTTATACTTCCACAGAAAAGAAATGTTTATACAGTACTGGTAGAAGCCAAGAACAACTTCTATTTGTCAAACATTCCTTTTTCACTAATAGAAGGTGATGCAAAGGCAGGGGAGACAACATTGTCTTGGAATTTAGAGAGAGAGGGGGGGGGGGGGGGAGCGCAACATTGGAGGGTTGGTAAGCGCCATCTTATTGACATGTTGCTCCACATGTGCCATGCTCTGAGCAGCAGCAGTGAAAGTAGAAGTGAGGAAAAAAGGTTTATGGCTGTGAGGGATCAAAAATAGTACCTGCAATGGACTCAGAATTGATTAATCATTCATTTTGTTACAGGAAACACAGCAGTGTCCTATATAGAAGTAAATATTCCAGAATTTGAATCAAGAACAGCTGCCAACATGAGTAACTTATAAGAAGATAACCTCAGAGTAGTGAAGTAACTTAAATCCCTTAAAAGCAAGTTTTTTGATCCAGACAGTATACCAATTAGATTCCTTCCGGACTATGCTGGTGCTATAGCCCCATACTTAAAAATCATATACAACCTGTTGTGTCTAGGCAAGACAGCCTAGACACAATGCGAGGAAGCCGAAAGGCACGCGCTAAGCTCACGCAGAATAGAGATAGGTCTGCAACAGGATACGTAATGAATGCTATAAAGCAAAGTACGTAGCTCCTGGAATACTTAACTTTAATCCATCATTTGTATACATCGTTCTTGACGATACAAGGGAGACTCTGTAGATACATGCAATGTTACTAATGGCGCCTTGCTAGGTCGTAGCCATTGACTTAGCTGATGGCTATTCTAACTATCTGCTCTGCAAATGAGCGAGGCTTCGTCAGTGTGCATCGCTAGCTACGTTGTCCGTACAACTGGGGCGAGTGCTAGTACGTCTCTCTAGACCTGCCGTGTGGTGGCACTCGGTCTGCTATCACTGAAACTGGCGACACGCGGGTCCGACATGTACTAATGGACCACGGCCGATTTAAAGCTACCACCTAGCAAGTGTGGTGTCTGGTGGTGACACCACACAACCACTTGCTCGACACAAGATCCACACCCAAAGACTGGAAAGTTGCACGGGTCACACCAATATTCAAGAAAGGAAAAAGGAGTAATCCACTAAATTACAAGTCCATATCATTAAAATCAATATGCAGTAGGATTTTGGAACATATATTGTGTTTGAACCTTATGAATTACCTTGAAGAGAACAGTCTGTTGACACTCAGTCAAAATTGATTTAGAAAACATCATTCTTGTGAAACACAATTAGCTCTTTACTCACATAAAGTGTTGCGTTCTATTGGCAAGGAATTTCACATTGATTCCATATTTGTAGATTTCCATAAGGCTTTTGACACTACCTCACAAACAGCTTGTAATGAAATTGCGTGCATATGGGCAGTCTCAATTAATGCACTGGATTCGTATTTTCCTGTCAGAAAGGTCACAGTTCGTTGTAATCGATGGAAAGTCATAAACCAAAACAGTAATGTTTTCTCTTGTTCTCTTTGCTGTTCCTCATCTATATGAAAGATTTACGAGACAATCTGAGCAGCCGTCTTAGTTTGTTTGCAGACAATGCTGTCATTTATCATCTAGTCATTAGAAAACCAAAACAAATTGCAAAACGATTTAGAAAAGACATCTGTATGGTGCAGAAATTGGCAGTTGGCCCTAAATAATAAAAAGTGTCAGATCACCCACATGAATGATAAAAGGAATCCATTAAACTTCGGTTACATGATAAATTAATCAAATCTAAATGCCATAAACTCAATGGAATACCTAGGAATTACAATTACAAAAATTAAAATTGGAAAGAACACACAGAAAGTGTTGCAGGAAGACAAACAAAAGACTGCAGTTTATTGGCAGAACACTTAGAAGATGCAACCGACTTGACTAAAGAGATTGCCTACACTATGCTGCTGCATCGTCTTTTGGAGTATTGCTCCATGATGTGGAATCCTTATCAGTTCAAAGAGCTGCACGTTTTGTATTATTGAAAAATAGGGGAGAGTGTGTTTTGGACATGATGCAGGATTTTGGGCAGACATCATTAAACAAAGGTTTTCTCTTTGCAGCGGGATCTTCTCTGGAAATTTCAAACACCAGCTTTCTCCTCCGAATGCGAAAGTATTTTGTTGGTGCCAACCTGCATGGGGAGAAATGATCCTCATAAAAAATAAGTGAAATCAAATCTCGCACAAAAAGATATAGATGTTTGTTTTTTTCCGCATGCTGTTTGAGAGTGGAATAATAGAGAATTATTGTGAAGGTGGGTCGATGAGGCACTGGAGTATGACTTGCAGAGTATCCATGTGGATGTAAATGTACTATGTTTATTACTACAGTGGTAAATTCAGTATTGCTGTTATTTGATCTGTATGGTTGCTAGTAACTGAACATAGTGATAAAGAAAAGATTGACAAATAATAAAGATAGTTAAACAAATGTCTTCATTATTTAGTATTAACATGGGAGTGGAGAGATGGCACAGGCTCATTAAAAATATACAAAGCACTGAAAAAAAGTCCCTATGTTTGACTTTTATTATTAGACCTAAGCAGAAGCAAAATGTATTGAGAAATAATCAATAAAAAGGCAATATCCTCACAAAAAGGCGAATCAGTCTACAGAGGATTCAGTTTATACACACAAGATCTTGCATAGATCAGTAGTAAACCATTGTTTGATTTCCTGGAAGTCCATATTATATCCAAAACATATCTTACTTCTGTGATAAAAGTATATTGACTTCCAGAAACGCCCTGTTATAAATAAATTACTGTGTCAGATGTAGAATGATGCAGATTAGTTAGCGTATAAAACATCAGTGTGACAGTTGTTGTGTTGAAGAATGTCTTGTTTTTCAATTAGATAAATTAATAATTCTGACTTTACTGTTCCATAGCTTCGTAGATTTCATTTTAATGCATTTACAGCTATAGAATATTAATACATTTGTCACAAGGATATAATGCGTGTTGTTGTCTTCGTCCGAAGAGACATTTGATGTAGCTCTCGACGCAAATGCACCCCATGCAAACCTCTACAATCTACGTTCATTTGAACCTGCCTGCTATATTCAAGCTTCGGCCTTCGTCTACAATTTTTAACCCCCTCACTTCCCTCCATTACCACATTGATACTTCCTTGATGTCTCATATTAACCAATCCTACTTTTTAGTCAAGCTGTGCCATAATTTTCTTATTTTTTCCCAGTGTATTTAAGTATCTTCTCATTAGTTATTTGATCAGCCCATCTAAACTTAACTTTCTCGCATAGTACCTCATTTCCAATGCTTCTGTTCTCTTTTTGTGTGGACTGTTTGTCATCCACATTTCACTGCTGCACAAGGCTACACTCAAGACAAATACCTTCAGAAAAGACTGCCAAACACTTAAATTTGTAAACGAGGGGCGTTTGAAAAGTCCGTGCAAAAATAAAAATTACTTACGTGTTTGGGGTAAACCTTTTTTATTTTTCGACAAAGTCTCCTTTTAGACTTGTTCACTTTGTTCTATGCTGTTCTAATTTGTTTATCCATTCCGAATAATAGGAATTGTCCAAGTCTGCAAAATAGCTATTAGTTGCTGTAGTCACCTCCTCGTTTGAATAAAATCTTTGTCGCACCAGCCATTTCTTCAAATTGGGGAACAAATAGTAGTCCGAGGGAGCCAAGTCTGGAGAATAGGGGGGATGTGAAACGAGTTGGAATCCTATTTCCATTAATTTTGCGACCACAACTGCTGAGGTGTGTGCTGGTGCATTGTAGTCATGGAAAAGGAATTTTTTGCTGTCCAATCGCCGGAGTTTTTCTTGCAGCTCGGTTTTACCCTTTTCCATATAGTTGATGAGGATTATCCCTTGCGAAACCCAAAAGACAGTCGCCATAACCTTTCTGGCTGAAGGAATGGTCTTCACCTTTTTTGGTGCAGATTCTCCCATGGTAACCCATTGTTTAGATTGTTGTTTGGTCTCAGGAGTATAGTAATGTATCCATGTTTCATCCACAGTGACGAAACGACACTTGAAGTCCTTTGGATTCTTTCTGAACAGCTGCAAACCATCCTTGCAACGCTTCACACGATTCCGTTTTTGGTCAATCGCGGAACCCATCTTGCGGATAACTTTCTCCTGTCCAAATGTTTATGCAAAATATTATGTACCTGTTCATTCGAGATGCCCACAGCACTAGAAATCTCACGCACCTTAACTCTTCTGTCATGCATCATCATATCATGGATTTTATCAATGATTTCTGGAGTCGTAACCTCCACAGGGCGTCCAGAATTTTCAGCATCGCTTGTGCCCATATGGCCACTCCGAAAATTTTGAAACCACTTAGAAACTGTTCTAATCGAAGGTGCAGATTCACCGTAACTTTTATCAAGCTTCTCTTTAGTCTCCTGATGCGTTTTGCCTTTCATAAAGTAATGTTTAATCACCACATAAAACTCTTTTTCGGCCATTTTTTGACAATCGCTCAACTTCCTTGAGTCAAACGAATGCCAAACACAAAGAAATTGACCAATATGGCTGAAACTTGGTGTGCGTTCTTTCCAAACATGCTACTAACTAAACATGAACTCGATACGCGCCGGTGGTGCCATCTCTCAGACTTTTCAAACGCCCCTAGTACAATGTTAACAAATTTCTTTCAGAAGTGCTTATCTTGCTGTTGCTTGCACTGTATACACCCAGGGACAAGTGGGAAATGTGGGGACTTTTCATCCTAGAATTTTTTTCTTTTTGGCTTATACACCCTGTTTATATCCTCTTGTAACATGTTGCTTCCCACAATTCTGTTAATTGATTGATAAATAAACCATTGTTTACTTTCCTGGAAGTCCATACTATGCACCAAATACTTCGATTTTATCTTGCAACAAATATCTTACTTGTGCACTGGATCATTGGGCACTTGATATTTTTAATCCACCTGACATGCACTTTTGTCATTGGGGCAGTGCTTCTCTACATCATAATTTTTCAGAATCCCTTGAAACTGGTAGTGGAATCAGTGAAGTTATCAACAGCAACTGAGGCAGTTTTTATTAATTAAAGAAATAGTCGAGAATCAGCACATGGAGAAATTAGTAACTCTTTATTTCTGCCATCTTTATTTATTTTGTTGCCTGAACAGCAAAACTCCTCCACCACTTTTAATTCCTCATTTCCTAAACTAATTTTCTCATCATTGCCTACTTTAATTCAGTTATACTTGTTTATCATTTGTTGGTGTTAACCATGTTTATGAGACCCTTTACAGATTGCTCTTTGCGCTCCGTTGCTGCCACTGATAGATTAATATGTCGTTAGCAAACCTAAAAGTATCTCTCTTTTCTGAACTGTAATTTCCTTACCAAATTTGTCTTTGGTATCCTTTACTGCTTTCTCAGTGTAGAGATGGAATAACATTGGAGATAGTGTTAAAGTGAGAAAATACTTTGCAACAACATTATATTTAGTCTTAATATCAGTAAATGCATGCAGTTACTTGTTTTATATAACTCCTTTATTAACAAACCTATTAGTTGAATATAATCCGACAAATTATTTTGATTTTTCCTGATTATATAATGCCTGTGAACTAACCTAATCCCCATTTCTGTGGCAGGTAATGTTGGCATATCTTAACTTAACTGACACTTAAGATTAAATAAATTGCTCTTGAAAATCATGTGAATATGATCTCTCGCAAATAATTTTAATTCTTTATTGTAAATAAAGTTATCTTTTGTGGATAATTTTTAGTTTCACTCATAAGTGAAATTCATTACGCAAAGTATTCAATCTTAAAAGCTACATTTAAATTATATAACATAATAACTACAAAATAATTTTCATTCTAAATGATTTTATTTTACAAACAAATATAGAAATCTGTTGGGTGTTAACTTTCTTTGAACAAAAGTTTTTAACCAAATACCTTGAATTTTCAAAATGATAAAGTGTGAAGTTTGCCTCAGAATTGTCAGGTCTTGCAGTCAGAGTGAGGAATGTCGGCATTATTTTCATGTGGTGTAACATCCTGCACAAGGAAATGTGTTGGCCACTTCTGGAGATGCACTGATCATCACTGTTGTACTCAATTTGGTTAGAAAGAAGCTCATCTTGGAATTTGGGATGTTTATCAGAATCGCAAGAAGAGCCATCAGTTTTGCAAGCTGCAGTCTTTAGTAGTAACTTTAAGGCTGCAGGATTATAGTCAGACTTTCCAAGTCGGTGGAAAGATAAGAGAGACTGCAAGCCTGCTAGCTTCCGTCTAACAGTTGCCAATAGCTTCCGTGATTTGGAAGTTGAGGACAAAAGTATTCAGTCAACCAAAGTTCAGAATTGATCTGACAGAACTGGGCATATGGTGCGAGACTGTAATGGGCTTGGCTTATGCAGGCAGAATGCTGCAGTGCTTCATGTGCTCTGACACTTATGTTAAGAGGTTGCCGTGTGTAGCTCTGTATTCATTCATGGCAGATGTGACCTACTGATCACTCATTTTACTATTGCAGAAAAGTGGCATATTGTTTATAACCTTTGACATTGATTTATTACATTTTATCCTATTACCTATAATTTAAACTAGGCTGCACTCATTCGTACACAAGTTGTTATTATCAGCAGCAATTTTTTTTCAGTACATTGGCCCCTAATCATACAAAATATATTATTACATTCAAAACAATACCACTTCTCATCAACATAATTAATTCTACTATTAATAAAAATCACACCTACTGCAAAATCTAAATGTGTCTGCCACTGCTATAACATCAGTTCTTGTCTGTCACATTCAACAATGCATCCATCACTCCCTGGTCTGTAGGCATATCCTACCAGTTCCTTGTGTGCCGAGGAAGGCGTTGTGGTTGCATCTGCCTCTTTTGTTGTCTGTCGGCTACCTGGTGACAGGAGACAACTCCTCTAGTTCAAAAGAGGATCGTTGCTGTTGGTGAGTGGTAGTGCCATGTACCAGCCCACGTCACTTAGATTCCAGTTCCTGGGGTAGCTAGACATGGCCCATGGCTATGTTTTGACTGTTCTGTTGGTGTAATGATCACCATATGTGTAGTGTTGGCTGTTCGTCTGCTGTAACTGTTGAACTCGGCTGTCTTCACTGTGCTGCACCTCGATCTTCTGTCACATCATCATGTAGTGCAGTAGACAGGAGTTGATTGGTAAGGTAACACACTGCCCAAGCCTTTTTTTGAAATGGCTTTGCCAGTGTTGTACAGGAACTGCCTTTCCGTCTTGCATAGTAGTATTTCCTTAGTATCAAGTCGTCTGTCCCAGTTCAATTGCTGCCTATCAGTATTGCCAACATTGGCATACAGTGGACATCTCCTGATAGTACATTCTGGCATGCCCTTTTCACTACAGGCACATTTGGAGGTTTGTATTTGAACACTTCGATGTCAGTAGGTAGTGTGAGGTTAATCACCAGTCAGGAAATACCAGGCCTCTTGAGGGATTCAAGTGCTTCACTCCTAGTCTCTGTTTTATATTTGGGAAAAAACCATATGTGCTGCATCTTGCTGTTTGGCATCATCTCTGTGACAGCCAAGCATTACCTGCAACATCTCAACTGACAGAGTACCAAAAGTTCCCATCAACTGAAGTATTCTGCATTACACCATGTTAACTACCTGTGCTGGTGTTATGAGTGCCCAGGTAGTTGCACAGTATCCCATAATCACAATTAGGACGGTGTTATGATTTGTTCTTATTGTCTGCATTGGTAGTTTGTAACCATAACTAGCAGGGATTATAATTTTGTTCACCGTGTTCCTGCCTCTCTTGCTCATTTCTTGAATATGTACATTACAGCTTTGTCACTCATCCAGTAAGACACCTAGGTATCTGCTGATGCATCTCTTCATGGACCTGTGGGTTATTTTCATTATCTTGTGATCTTCATTATCTTGTGATTTTCATTATCTTGTGATTTTCATTATCTTGTGATTACCCCAATGTACTTTAGCTCTAATCGTTCTCTCTAGTGGTGGTCTCCACTCTGTAGATAAAACAGAACTGCAGAAATGTTATTGACTCCTGAAAGGTTTCCATTCAATAATGCAGATGACTCAACAATTTTAGTTTCAATAATTTGCACATTTATTCAATTTAGTTGTCTCTGTTGAGACAGTGGCCAATTTATCTGATACAAAAAGTAACTGGTGTCCACACAAGGGTAGCCTTCACAGTAATTAACAGGAATTATGAGGAAGTTTTGTAAATCTCTTGGCATGCAGCTGAAGCACAATTTTTCAGTAATCTGTCCATAATTTGGTCATAGTTTTGAAAGTCGCTCCAAGTAAAATAATTACGTGTGGCACAGTCTTTAGTTTCCAAATCAGCTGATAAACAGAGGTGGTTTTATTTTATTAATTTTTTTTAAATAATATTTCTTCCACAAGATACAGTCTTTTTCACATATTTTGACACAGATATTTATGCATATAAATTCTGACTGCTGACTGCCAGTTTTGGACCGAGATGGCCTTGTAAAGACTGATGTAAGAATAAATTGTTGTTTCGTAAACTACATAATACTTTGAAAATTGGCTAGGCTGAATTTTATCGTTGTGGATGTACTACAAGAGCTAGAGTGATTTGGGCTAATAGATATGAGGTGTGATCAAAAGATAATAGGAATTCTTTTTCTTTTGCTTTATATGTCCAATTTTTAAATTTTTTAATCTTTTTTTACACACATTCCTGATGTACATTTTCATTTTCAGCTGTTTTGAATATTTAGTTGTATGTGTTTTCAACTGTTTGGCAAATTTTTACTTTTGAGAAAGATTTTGCTTGAAAATGGAATAAAGTGCAGCACCACATTCAAAATGTTGGCTGTAGCTTTTGACGAATCAACTACGAATAACACAAGAATTTGAGTGGTATAAACTTTTGAGAGAGGATTGATAAGACATTGGAGACAATGACTGCCCTGGAGGCCATAGCACATCAATTACTGATGAGACTGTGGAAGAAGTAAAGAAAATGGTTCTGAAAATCACCAGATCACCATAAGAGCGGGTGCTGACAGTGTCGGCATATCCTTTGCCTTATGCCAAGCAATTTTTTCAGATATTTTGGGTATGAAACGTGTAGCAGCAATGTTTGTTCCAAATTTGTTGATTTTCGATCAAAAGGGACATTGCATAATAATGTTTAAGAATTTATGAAGGAAGTCTACAATGATCCAGAACTTCTAAAGAGGGGTTATAACAAGTGACAAAATGTGGTCATAAGGGTATGACCTCGAAACAGACAAAAAGAAGAATTGACAAGTTTGATCACTTGTCAAGGTACTTTTCACTGTTTTCTTCTATTAAAATGGGATAGCATGTAATGAGTTCCTGCCTTACAGTCACAAGGACAATGAGGAAGCTATGCACCAATTGTGTAAAGTAGTCTGAAGGAAACAACCAGAACTGTGGCAAACCCACCCATGGAAATTGCATCACAATAATCCTCCCGCTCACACATCAATGCATGTTCAAGATTTTTTGGCAAAAAACAAAACCATTATGCTGCCTCAGTCACCATATTTGCCAAACATAGTCCCCTGTGATTTCCTTCTATTGCCGAGGCTGAAGAGGACAATGAAAGGATGTTGTTTTGCCACCATTGATGAGATAAAAACAGAATCGCTGAAGGAGCTGTACACCAAGAAGTAAAGTGAGCTTCAGAATTGCTTCCAAGATTGTAAAAAGCACTGGCACAATTGTATTATGTCTGTGGGGGATTATTTTGAAGGGGACAGCGTTAACGTCGATGAATAAATAAAGATTCTTTATGAAAAACTAAAATTACCATTAATTTTTTATTATGCATCATATTGTTGCTGGTTAAAAATTTAAGAGAGTACATGGATGCTATTATTCTTACATGATGTTGATCCTCTTACTTACACATATGAAGTCCGTATTGCAAGTTAGACTAAATCACTTGAAATTATTAATTAATAAGCTAATTACACAATGCTCTCTGTCATAATGTCCAGAATAATGAAAATAAGTCAAAGTTTGGAATTTAACAGTGGTTATGACAAATATGCAATGAAAAATGATGCTAGCTGCAGCTTCAGATCTAATTACACTCCTGGAAATGGAAAAAAGAACACATTGACACCGGTGTGTCAGACCCACCATACTTGCTTCGGACACTGCGAGAGGGCTGTACAAGCAATGATCACACGCACGGCACAGCGGACACACCAGGAACCGCGGTGTTGGCCGTCGAATGGCGCTAGCTGCGCCACATTTGTGCACCGCCGCCGTCAGTGTCAGCCAGTTTGCCGTGGCATACGGAGCTCCATCGCAGTCTTTAACACTGGTAGCATGCCGCGACAGCGTGGACGTGAACCGTATGTGCAGTAGACGGACTTTGAGCGAGGGCGTATAGTGGGCATGCGGGAGGTCGGGTGGACGTACCGCCGAATTGCTCAACACGTGGGGCGTGAGGTCTCCACAGTACATCGATGTTGTTGCCAGTGGTCGGCGGAAGGTGCACGTGCCCGTCGACCTGGGACCGGACCGCAGCGACGCACGGATGCACACCAAGACCGTAGGATCCTACGCAGTGCCGTAGGGGACCGCACCGCCACTTCCCAGCAAATTAGGGACACTGTTGCTCCTGGGGTATCGGCGAGGACCATTCGCAACCGTCTCCATGAAGCTGGGCTACGGTCCCGCACACCGTTAGGCCGTCTTCCGCTCATGCCCCAACATCGTGCCGCCCGCCTCCAGTGGTGTCGCGACAGGTGTGAATGGAGGGACGAATGGAGACGTGTCGTCTTCAGCGATGAGAGTCGCTTCTGCCTTGGCGCCAATGATGGTCGTATGCCTGTTTGGCGCCGTGCAGGTGAGCGCCACAATCAGGACTGCATACGACCGAGGCACACAGGGCGAACATCCGGCATCATGGTGTGGGGAGCGATCTCCTACACTGGCCGTACACCACTGGTGATCGTCGAGGGGACACTGAATAGTGCACGGTATATCCAAACCGTCATCGAACCCATCGTTCTACCATTCCTAGACCGGGAAGGGAACTTGCTGTTCCAACAGGACAATGCACGTCCGCATGTATCCCGTGCCACCCAACGTGCTCTAGAAGGTGTAAGTCAACTACCATGGCCAGCAAGATCTCCGGATCTGTCCCTCATTGAGCATGTTTGGGACTGGATGAAGCGTCGTCTCACGCGGTCTGCACGTCCAGCACGAACGCTGGTCCAACTGAGACGCCAGGTGGAAATGGCATGGCAAGCCGTTCCACAGGACTACATCCAGCATCTCTACGATCATCTCCATGGGAGAATAGCAGCCTGCATTGCTGCGAAAGGTGGACATACACTGTACTAGTGCCGACATTGTGCATGCTCTGTTGCCTGTGTCTATGTGCCTGTGGTTCTGTCAGTGTGATCATGTGATGTATCTGACCCCAGGAATGTGTCAATAAAGTTTCCCCTTCCTGGGACAATGAATTCACGGTGTTCTTATTTCAGTTTCCAGGAGTGTATTTTGGAAGATATTTAGTTTCAGGCAAAATGATGTATGTTACTTGAAAATTGGAATACGTAGCTTTACAATGATATGCATCATTATATGGAGTTATGCTGATTAGCTTACAGAGTTTTACTTCTATCAACTATATTTCTTACCTTAACTGTAATGAGGGGTGACATAGTTATTATGAAGGTGACAGTGATTCAATGTTACGAAATTTTGTAAATTCCAGTAAAGTCTCTAATAACAAATTATTCAATTACCAGTTTGTCATTATGATCGTCTCCCTATTGATTCTCAGAAGAAGACGTATCATTCTGAAGACGATTGTAATGACTGAAACGTGTACTTGAATAAACAAACATTTCAACCAGAGACTTTTGTGGTATTTAAAAAATACAATTAACTACAACTCCTAATTAACATGCTCCATAACCACACTAATGTTACTCCAGGAATCAGCCTAGCCAAAAGGAATATCCAAACAATAAATTTAAATGGGATAAAGCTTAATGACATTTTTGGAATTTGGTGCATATGCCACATACTACTTATATAATAGAGTTGAAAATGCAGCAGAAAAATAGAAGACGGGGAAAAAAATAAAGCTATTAGCAGGTATGAAAACTTAACAGATGGAGTAGAACCACCTTTCTATGTTCGTCTCTTAAAAGGTTCCCTTTTAACGTGTATTTGGTCTTTTCAGGTGTTGCAGACAATTTGACTGCTTGGCATCACTGACATAATCGTTAAGACAATGGTATATCCATCTTCCAAGTTGCTTCTGGAGCTTCCCTTCACAAGGGTCATCGGGATGTCAGCATGTGTCACTAGTCCTATGACTGCTTTGTTTTTCTGCAGCTTTTCTAACACCAGGTCGAGTACCTGATTCTAGAAGACAAGGCCACTTGTGGCCTTTTGAATTTTTTTTTTGTAAGGGTTTCTCCTCTACATGAGAGTTGCTGGTAACAATTGTTCTTAAAAATTTGCATAATGCTTGTGTGCAATCAAAGACCCTTAGGCAGTCAAAGTGCAGGCTACCACAAGTGACGGAAAGCTCTGCTGATAGCCACCATTATGGCTACGACCTATTTATGTGGGGCATTTTTTGCAAGTCTTCATCACCTCATTTATAATGTCTTCTGTTGACTTTCCACTTCTGAATCCATATTATTGGGTGTTCATTCCAAGAAGTAGTCCTTTTTTTTCTGTAGTCTGCCGCATAGTAGTTTCTCCAGCATTATGCCTAAGGTACCAAGAAGGCAAATAGGTCTTGTAGGCCTTTGGAGCTAGAGGGTCCTTGTTTTGACCTCTTTCCCCTCCCTCCTCCCCTTCCAAGATAATGAAGTTTGCTTTTTTCCTTGTAATAAATGTGTTATGAAGTTGGCACAAATATAAACTTATGTGCTTACGAAGTGCACGTAGAATTTCAGCGTGAATGCTGTCAGGATCAGGTGATTTAATCCTTTTCAATTTCAGGATTTTTTCTCCGCTTCCTCTTCTGAAAATGGACAATCTATATTGTCTTTGTGTGCATATTCCCACTTTTGTTCCACATTTATCTATTTTCATCAATTTGTCTTTTGCAGTGTTGTGTGGAAAGTGTGTGTCCACCAGTAATTGTGCAGATTGCAACCAGTTTTCTGTCATGCTACTGTGCCACAAGTCATTTCTAACTCTTTATTCTTGCCTGCCACAGGCGGTATTTAAATTGCTGTTTAAGGTGTCTGTATATGTCATGTCTGCGAGTTCATTTATCCACAGTGTCAGTTTATTATTTCTCAGCAAATGTTACAAATAAACCATTTGTGGATTCTCGACAGTTTTCTCTGCAGGCTGCTTGCCAAGATGGGTCCAGAGCACTTTTACTTTCGGAAACTTCGTGATAATAACACCAAAAACCAACCTAGCACCACAGAAGATACTATTCCCAGCTGCAGAACATGTTACAGTGGTGTGAAGAATTAGATTCAAGAGTGTCAGCAATATTAAGTTAGATTGCTATTCACTGTAAAGATGACCCCTTCAGATGCAGGCAGGCACAATGGAAAGATTGTTACACATTATAGCTCTCAACAAAACTCTTCTTCAGCAAAGAAAATATTCACACAAGCAAGCACACATCACATGCATGACCACTACCAATGACAGTTCTGACCAGGATGTGACTGTCAAGTGAGTAGCAATCTGTAGTTTTTAGTTGGCGGGAAAGGGGAAGGGATAGCATGATATGGGTGTGGGGGGAGAGGAGTGCTGACTGCTGGTGCATGCAGGGACTAGACTGCCAGGCGTAGCATCAGGAGGTGGGGTGTGATGGGGGAATGGCAGGCAGGTACGTTGGCAGAGGACGGCGCACAAACAGGGTGAGGGAATGTGAAAAGGGAGGAGGTGATAGGACGAGTAGGTGGAAATTGTTGGGTGGGGGGTTTGGGGACTGTAGGTTACCTTAGTTGGAGGCCCGGATACTTTTGGGAGTGGAGGAGGTGTTGTAAGGATAACAGCTATCTGCGCAGTTCACAAAAGCAGGTGGTGGAAGGGAGTTGCCTGGGTTGTGAAGCAGCCATTGAAATCAAGAAAGTTAGGTCCAGCTGCATGTTGTGTCACAGGGCAGTGTAGTTTGCTCTAGGCCATAATTTGGCAGTGACTGCTCATCATGGTGAATATCTGCTTGGTATCCCTACCAATATAAAAAAAACTGCAATAGTTGCAGCAGAGCTGGTATACGACATGGTTGCTTCCACAGGTGGCCCGGGCTTTGATGGAGTAAGATAGACCAGTGACAGGCCCATCCTTCCCACTTTCCTGCTCCTCTCCTTCTCAACTCCTTTCCTTTCCTTTCCTTCTCAACTCCTTTCCTTTCCTTTCCTTTCCTTTCCTTTCCTTTCCTTTCCTTTCCTTCTCCCCGTTTATTTCCCCCTCGTGCCATTTCCCAACACTGTGGCTGGCAGTCTCTAATCCCTGTACATCCCGCCAGACAGCGCTCTTCTCTCCCACTAACCATACCCTGCTATCCCTCCCCTCCACCTCCACCTCCTTCTTCCCCATCCATTCCAGAATGCTATTCATGTGACAGGCGCATTCCAGTCAGCTGCCAGTGGTAGTGGTCATTCATGTGTTAGGTGTGCTTGCTCTGTAAATGTGTGTTTCCTTTGCTGTAGAAGGCTTTGGCTGAACAATCTCTCTCCTCCCCCCCCCCCCCCCCCCCCCCCCCCTCATCTGTCTGCAGCTTGGGACGTCATCTTTACAGTGAGTAGCAGTTTATCCTTTTCCTGATGTTAATATTCCAACCTGGAGTTGCCATTGTTTGATTTAGATTCAAGAGTGCTCACAAGATTTGTTTTACGGTATGAATTTACTTTTCAATAAAGATGAAATTTATCTTACACAAACAGCTTTTACGAACCAAACAGTCTTGTGAGTACATCTGTTGACTGGCCTTGGTCAGTGGAACAAAGCTTTTCTGCCTAACTTATAAAATTCTTGACAATGATTTAATGAAAATCGTATTTGTTACCGTTTTCCCTCGACTACTAATAAAGGGTGGGTAAAATAAAACTGTCCTGAAAAGTATCTTGTGTTTTATATATATATATATATATATATATATATATATATATATATATATATATATATATACACACACACCACGGAAGCTGCTGGAAATGGCCACAGATTATGTTGATTCAGTGCTAGGTCGATTAATCAAACTGAGAAACAAGTTTAAAGGCTCTGTCTCCTGATAGAAGTAATAGTGTTTTCAGTTTTCTGCTGTAGCTCTTCCAGTGAGCGAGGATTATTTGAGCACACATAACCCTTCAGTTTTGTGCACAAGTAAAAATCACAGAGAGAGAGAGAGAGATTAGGTGATCGAGGTGGCCAGGAGATTGCACTGCCTCTGTAGATTGTCCTCTCCTTACCCAACCCGTCTTGTACTCGTGACAAGCTTGCTAAGTTCGTGTGTGCTGTTGCTTCATTTTGTTGCAAATATCAATTCAGTAATTCAACTTAAGTGTATTGATCCACATAAAGATTAAATATTTTTGTGGACATGCCTATTGGTATTAACAGTTCGGTGAAGGATCCGTCTTACAAAGTGGACAGCAGACACTGCATGGCAAACGTCAGTCTTGAGATTATGCAGCGGCTATTCAAAGTACTGATGGGGATGTTTTGATGCATAATTTTGCATGTTCTGCAAGTTTGTATACCTCAACAGACTGAATCAGGCCTCATTTGAAGAAATTTTAAAAAAAGAGAGAGAGAAACTGAAGATCAAAAAGTCCTCATTCCATGTCACTCTGAAGCCAGCAGTAGAGCTCAATACACAAAAGTTCATCTGGCCACTTTAACTTGTGCACAACAGTAAATATGTGAAAATACAGATGTAGGTCCTTTTTGATGATGTTTTGACACAATGACCTCTTAATTTCTACTTGTACATATAAGCAGCATCAACATTGGACACTGGTGCAGTCTTTTCTTCGCTTGATGAATGTTTCTTGTCTTTACTCTTTACGGACACAGATTTTATTTGCTACAGAATCACTTTCTCGCCATTTGGCCACTAAGGTTTGCATTGGAAGTTTTGCCAAAAAACTTCCAGTGTTAAATTCTTTCACAAACAGTTCAGAACACACTTTCTGTGAATTGTTCTGCACCTGATAATGAACACACATTGTTTTATTGTGAGCAGCATTTCACATTGCATTGAACTGCAATTCACAGACCTATGTGCCATGTATTTTTACTCGCTTCATTTTAAACATTTCTTTACACAGGACATTACAACTGTGTAACTCTTATTTCAATGTAAATATCAAACAATGGAAAGGCCAGTATGGAATAAGAACAATATGAAAAGAATAGACTGCTTCTCACCACAGAGGACAAGTTGAGTAGCAGACAGGCACAATGAGAAAGACTGCTAAACGCTCTTCTCTCTCTGCAACTCGGTGCCTCCTCTATGTGATGAGTAGCAGTCTACCCTTTTTATATTGTTGTTCAATGTAAATGTCAAATCGACAGATTGAAATACAACAGGAGGATTATATATTTCAGATTCTTTTGTTCACTTTAGTCTTTTTCCTGTTATCATCTATGGCTCTTGTTCTAGGGCCAGTGTGCTTCTCCTGCTGGGGGGACAATTCATGGAGTATGCTCAAACATCCCCGGAGATATCCCTCCAGATTACTCACCACATGTAAATATTAATCAAAACCTTGCGTACCATTTGCATTCTCCTAAATATTAAATTATTACATCATTTTATAGTTTGCGAGCATCATTCCTTGGCAAGTTAGAGGCCTAGGGCTGCACATCACTCTCCCAGAATGGTATTTAACACCACACTATTGCCGAGCACCATTAGAGCCTAACTGAGATCTAATCATTAGACAGTTCTTTCATGTTAAATAATTGTCACCAGAACAAGGGAATTCAGCTAACAACGTTGAAATATATGGAAGTTAACGTGAACACGGATGAATAATAAAGGAACTATTTCAACTCAGGAATAGTATCAATTTAAGCAGTTATATATTTAATCTTTTTCTGTGCAATGATAATGTACATCATAATCCAAACCCATTACATCTCACTAAAAACTTTAAAAGCAATTTATTCACTGACTGTTATTTAACTTGCACATGGGCAAGCAACTCTGACACATTGTGAAGTTGTTGTTGGCAGTTTTCAAGTGTGGGGATCATAAATACTTGCATTAAATCATTTGACTTGGAGGCTGCACTGTGTTTGGACTTTGTTTGAAATCCCAGGACTGTGTGCGTGCTGTCTCTCTCTCTCTCTCTCTCTCTCTCTCTCTCTCTCTCTCTCTCTCTCTCTCTCTCTCTCTCTCTCTGTCTCTCTCTCTCTTTGTAACGTATTCTGACTAATAAAGGTCACAAACTTTTACTGAAGTAAGCTCACAGCCTAAAAAGTTAACGTTACACGTATTATGACCTTATTCCTTGTAATGATTGTGGACATTTTAATAATACAAGGAGAAATAAACAAAAAGAGCTTGTTTTCGTCGCCTTTTACTGTAACTGTCTTCTGTTTGGTTAGCCTGTCTGTGGCATCACTATTCTAAATCACCACCACTACCACCATCATCCTGACAGTACAACTGTGAGCCTTATATTGTCATTGTCACAAAGATATGACTGTTTCTTCCGAATATGTTGCAATTCCTGAGGTTGTGCTTACAATGGGACTTGAGAACACAGCTGCTGGTGTGGTTTTTTTTTTCTCCGAATAAATAGTGGATTTCACTTCTATATTGACATGAGAATGCTACAATGTCTCTTGCTCCCAAATACCTCATCTGCCCACTGCTCTCTCATTGGCTGTGTAGAACCAGCAGCTGACACACACCCTATTCATTCCTGCCATGCCACAAGTTGAGCATCGACATCTTTGCTGCACAAAACACATAAGTGCAACACTACCCCCATCTAGACAATACATAAATAAAAGCTTGTATCATGACTCAGTCCAGTAATTGAACTTTCGCTAAACCTGCGATGTAGTGGCGTCTGTTTGTATTATCTCCATAATGGGTCTTTCCGCCACAACTTTTTCTTGCGATAATAATTCCAGTCAGTTTAATGTGATTAATTTAGCTTGTTAGACGTTTAATTCTGGATTAATTTTCTTTGTTGTGTTATCTGAATGTCACCATCTTGCCCTAAAGCTGGAAATGTTTTCTTGCAATATTCTAACACATGAACAGTGACCGAATTTCTCATTTGCAACCCACTTGGTAAATCATTACAGTTTCTCATAACCAAATGAAATACTGACTTAGGTCCAGAATCAAGTAATGGTTTTTTGAACAAGATTTTCACCTTTGAATGTTACCTTTACTTGAAAAGCAGCATAAATGTATGTATACAGTATCTCTACATATATAAGAAGTTTTATTGCAAACCTGTTCAAATGCAACAAAAGTTTGTAAGTTGATAGTATTTAATGCAGTTTCCTCTTGTGTTTCACAAAATTGTCGATTTTTAAGCAGCTCATTAGATTGTTGTAGTGGCTAGTTCGTAGTTTCACGACTGTCCCTTGCACTGGCACCATCAGTCAAATGTCATGTGATTGTTCGAGCAAGGTGATTCTGTATCAATCGCAGGAGCACTTCAGCGTACCAGGAAATCTCTAGTCTATTTGAATGCAAGCTTGTCTGTTAAGCCCTACCCTTTGAAATTATCCAAAATAAATTTGTGTGAAACCTCAAGCCAAAGCTTCTTACGTAAATGTAAAATGACCCTTTATTTTTTGAATGACGAATTTGGGGGAAAAACCTTTTTATAATTGGGTAAATATGGTAATTGTGGCATTATCCACATAGTTTATTTCTGGGTAGAGTACTTGGTACACATTAGCATCACCTTATCTGTGTTACACTGATTAAATAATATTGACACTTTGAATGTGCTCTTTCAGCAAACATATCTCACATGCTTCAGTCTCAGGAGCACTCTGCATTGTGTGTTCACCAGGGGAAAGCTTTCCCATTGGTTGGCTGATGTCTCCCATTCTTGTAAATTCTTTTGAATTTTCTTAAGTTCTAAGTTAATCATGACATATATTTCTTAATTTTAATTTACATATTTCACCATATTTTTTTGTATCATATCTTTATTGTGTTGGTTACAGTTGTTGAAGAGTCATTTTGTTGTTGGAATTATTTCCTTTCCTGACAGACGTTCTGATCATTCAGGAGGCATTCTGATTTTTGGACTGTGTGTTCTCTTTGCTCACACAGCTACACACCTGTTGCCATATACAGTAATGTTGTGGGTTCTGGTTTCTTCCACTACTTGAGTAAGAGAGGCAGAGTATTTGATACTGCATCATCATAACTTTTACATCATTGTCACAGAGCAGCTCCATTTTAAGATCGTCATGAAAGTCTTATTGCTGAGTAGTATCCATGGGTGGGTTATGTCACAACTGGTACAAAACTATCCAGGTAGTCAGTACCAGGTAACTAGTATTTGCAGCCACATGCAAGACTCAGCTATGTCACTTGTTATTTGTGCTCTCTTGGGTAGGATCTTGGAAAAGACCATGTAATTACAGTCTCAGGTGCAAGTAACTTTCTGGGCTGTAATCTTAATTGTACAGCTAGGAAAACATTAAGCATACTGCAGAGAATGAACATTACACTAGTGTTAACACCTTGTCACTCTTTATTTAGTGTGATAAGTCCTGGAAGGAGTGCTCTGTGGAATGGGTTAATACAGAAATAGAATAATCACTCAGGGGAAAAGGAGATCACACATGGGTGTGAGTGATCCATCGTTCCTAATTTGGTCACATTTCACACAGCCTGGGCTGTATCTGAATGCTTCTAGTAAGTGGCTATTTGCAAAACTGATTGCTAAAAGCATCCAGTTTGACCAAACCTGCATCATCAAATCCCAGTGATTTACAACATGGGCCCCAGGCTTTTCCCAGGATAAATTCATCTGGAAAATGCAACTGCAGGACAGATAGTACAGTGGAACCTGGCCATAACAACATTCAGAGGACCTCAAAAATTGTGTTGTTATAAAAGCGTGTCATCTTAACTGAGATCCTTATTTTCAATATATTGTGGTAGCAAACGGAAAACAACAAATTCATTTGGCCTTGTTTTATTTTACATAAAGTATTCATTCTAAAGCCTGTTGAGTACCCATCAAACTTCTTTACTTAGGAGAGAAGTAATCAGTCATTTTTTCTGCTGTCTGTGTGCCCAATACACACTTTCTAAATTACATGTTGTGTTCATTATTTCATTTGCAATAACACTGCTCCCTCCCCAAGTTTCATAGATGATGATCAGAACTCTTATGGCTTATAAAGTGTCAATTACAGTAGGGATAGGCATTTTATTTTGTTTTTCTTCCTTTTTTTCTTCTTCTTCATCTCCCTCACTCACTTCGTGGTCACTGTGGACCTGATTCTTCACTTCATTTGCAATTTCATCTTCCGTTTGCTCTTCAGATGTAACAAGGTCATCATTTATTCTCACCTACATTTCATAGTCACACTGATTGAGAATATCACAGTTGATTTCTGGCAACAATGCAGACAGCAGCAGATCATCAGTGTCATCGAATGTGTCTTCAGTTTTGACAGCATTTATTTCTTCAGATATGATTCCCGCATGGTGGGAACAGTTCTTGATGTTTAGGCTGTGACCTGGCTTCAGGCTCTGGTAATGCCTCTGATCACATCCATCTGTGTAATAGAAAAAAACCTGCTTTTTTTCAATGCAGTGTATCATTTTCAGTAATATGAGCTTACAATAATGGTAGTTTGGCCTCCTAATTACCCCTTGGTTCACGGGCTGCAATAAGCTTGTATTTGCAGAAAGAGAAATAAGCTGAAAATTCTTCAGACCAGAGTGTGTAGGATGTGTTGGACAGTTGTCAACAAGAACCAGTCCTTTTCTGACTTCTAATCTCCCAATCCTGATTCCTTATTTCAGTTACAAAGAGTTTGGAGGTGATACAGAAGTTTTTATTAACATTCTAGTGCACTGATGATATTTTACGTGCTTAAAACACCTAGGATTTTTTATTTACTTTTTATGAGCAATTTTTTCTTCTCAGTTCCATCTGCATTAGCACAAACCAGAACTGTTATTTGTTCACAACTTACCACCAACACGTTTTTCGCCCCTGAATTTCAGAGTTTTGTCAGGTGTCCATTTAAAAAATATGTCGGTCTTTGCATTAAAGATGTCACAGTCTGCATATCCTTCACGAATTGTAGGCCACATGTTAGCAAGCCATTGTTTGATTGTTTCAGTACTTAAACTGTTGGCTTCACCGCTCAAAAGTAATGCTATGACATTGCTCGAATCTGTCAATCCAGCTACTGGTGCACACAAACTCCTCATCTTTTAATTTCTTGGCAAATTCTGCTTTCATCATAAGGGGAGGCCCACTAAAGGGTACACTGATGCTTCACTTTTGCTTAAACCACTTAAACAGCATTTCGTCCATGTCCATCTGCTTAGCTTTTCATAACACCTTAATTTTAGATCCATTGAGTACAAATGCAGAAACGGTTTCACACTTGTTCTTCCAATTGTTTGGACTGAAGAATCGAAGGCCAAATTGATGATGCTCATCAACCATATTAGCTCCATTCTTGATTTCATGAGTCACTTTTACTTTTTCTTCTACCTTTTATTGGCCATGTTGTTCTGAAATGTATGCACTTCGTAACAAATTGTTATGGAAACTGACATCACGTGTACTGTTGACGAGTTCTGTGATAGTTACCATCACTGTAGTATGAGTACACTAGGACAAGAAAATGACATCATGCACGAGATAGATACACCTATATACATTTGGCGTATTAAGCAGGCATGAGAAGTATGTTCCTCTCAAGGAAAATGGCCATACCACAGAAATCACAATGTTACAGTGGAGTTGTGGTAGTAACTGATTTCATTATAGGAAATTTCAACTGTAGTTACACTTGAAACCACTATTGCAAAGTAAATTACAGCAGCTTGTACTGAAGTGTTAACTGTGTTCTGCCACAGCTGATTTGTAGTTAGATTAAGAGTGAGAGCTGAAAGGGTACAGGAACCATAATATGATCACCTGAGATCTTCTTTTGCTTCGCTGTTCTTATGCACCACGCTTATTCTTGTTGTTGACTTCGTCTTCATAGACTGAAATCTTGAATCTATAAAACTAAGTCTAAACAATCTCGCAAATCCACCAACTACGAGATATAGTTTCTTCATAAAATGTTATATAGTAATTGAATATTGGAGCAGGGAACACTTCTGTTTATAAACATTTACATTCCTTACATTACTTAAGCAGTCTTCCACTTCCTAGGATGGAAACAAAATGAATCTGCTGCCATCCTTGTGACATCATTCTTTTATTGTCATTATCTCCATCATTCACTGGAGTGCTGCTTTTCTCTGACAAGGGCGCTCCTCCATGGAGCAACTGCTGATCTAGCAAGAAGAAGAAGAAGATTTAAAAAATCTTATGTTGTTTTCAGTCCTGAGACTGGTTTGATGCAGCTCTCCATGCTACTCTATCCTGTGCAAGCTTCTTCATCTCCCAGTACTTACTGCAACCTACATCCTTCTGAATCTGCTTAGTGTATTCATCTCTTGGTCTCCCTCTACGATTTTTACCCTCCACACTGTCCTCCAATGCTAAATTTGTGATCCCTTGATGCCTCAGAACATGTCCTACCAATCGGTCCCTTCTTCTTGTCAAGTTGTGCCACAAACTCCTCCCCAAATCTAATCAATACCTCCTCATTAGTTATGTGATCCACCCATCTAATCTTCAGCATTCTTCTGTAGCGCCACATTTCGAAAGCTTCTATTCTCTTCTTGTCCAAACTATTTGTTGTCCACGTTTCACTTCCATACATGGCTACACTCCGTACAAATTCTTTCAGAAACGGCTTCCTGACACTTAAATCTATACTCAATGTTAACAAATTTATCTTCTTCAGAAACGCTTTCCTTGCCATTGCCAGTCTACATTTTATATCCTCTCTACTTCGACCATCATCAGTTATTTTGCTCCCCAAATAGCAAAACTCCTTTACTACTGTAAGTGTCTCATTTCCTAATCTAATTCCCTCCGCATCACTCGACTTAATTCGACTACATTCCATTATCTTTGTTTTGCTTTTGTTGATGTTCATCTTATATCCTCCTTTCAACTGCTCTTCCAAGTCCTTTGCTGTCTCTGACAGAATTACAATGTCATCGGCGTATCTCATCATTTTTATTTCTTCTCCATGGACTTTAATACTTACACCGAATTTTTTTTTTGTTTCCTTTGCTGCTTGCTCAATACACAGATTAAATAACATCGGGGACAGGCTACAACCCTGTCTCACTCCCTTCCCAACCGCTGCTTCCCTTTCATGCCCCTCGACTCTTATAACTGCCATCTGGTTTCTGTACAAATTGTAAATAGCCTTTCGCTCCCGGTATTTTACCCCTGCCACCTTTAGAATTTGAAAGAGAGTATTCCAGTCAACGCTGTCAAAAGCTTTCTCTAAGTGTACAAATGGTAGAAACGTAGGTTTGCCTTTCCTTAATCTATTTTCTAAGATAAGTCGTAGGGTCAGTATTGCCTCACGTGTTCCAACATTTCTGCGGAATCCAAACTGATCTTCACCGAGGTCGGCTTCTACCAGTTTTTCCATTCGTCTGTAAAGAATTCGCGTTAGTATTTTGCAGCCGTGATTTATTAAACTGATAGTTCGGTAATTTTCACATCTGTCAACACCTGCTTTCTTTGGGATTGGAATTATTACATTCTTCTTGAAGTCTGATGGTATTTCCCCTGTCTCATACATCTTGCTCACCAGCTGGTAGAGTTTTGTCAGGACTGGCTCTCCCAAGGCCGTCAGTAGTTACAGTGGAATGTTGTCTACTCCCGGGGCCTTGTTTCAACTCAGGTCTTTCAGTGCTCTGTCAAACTCTTCACGCAGTATCGTATCTCCCATTTCATCTTCATCTACATCCTCTTCCATTTCCATAATATTGTCCTCAAGTACATCGCCCTTGTATAGACCCTCTATATACTCCTTCCACCTTTCTGCTTTCCCTTCTTTGCTTAGAACTGGGTTTCCGTCTGAGCTCTTGATATTCATACAAGTGGCTCTCTTTTCTCCAAAGGTCTCTTTAATTTTCCTGTAGGCAGTATCTATCTTACCCCTAGTGAGATAAGCCTCTACATCCATACATTTGTCCTCTAGCCATCCCTGCTTAGCCATTTTACACTTCCTGTTGATCTCATTTTTGAGACGTTTGTATTCCTTTTTGCTTGCTTCATTTACTGCGTTTTTATATTTTCTCGTTTCATCAATTAAATTCAATATTTCTTTTGTTACCCAAGGATTTCTACTAGCCCTTGTCTTTTTACCTACTTGATCTTCTGCCCATTCCTGTCAATTGTTCCGTTATGCTCTCCCTGAAACTCTCTACAACCTCTGATTTAGTCAGCTTTTCCAGGTCCCATCTCCATAAATTCCCACCTTTTTGCAGTTTCTTCAGTTTTAATCTACAGTTCATAACCAATAGATTGTGGTCAGAGTCCACATGTGCCCCTGGAAATGTCTTTACAATTTAAAACCTGGTTCCTAAATCTCTGTCTTACCATTATATAATCTATCTGATACCTGCTAGTATCTCCAGGCTTCTTCCACGTATACAACCTTATTTTATGATTCTTGAACCATTGAGGATAACTAGAAAGCAGTAATTATAGTAGTACTTCTAGCATAATATTACAACCTTGTGCTGAGTTAAGATTATCCTATACTGAATAGATGACTTGGGTCATATTTTCTGACAGCCTTAAATATGCTGTAGTAAAACTTGCTTACAAAACAGCAGATAGCAAATGACCTCTAACTACAGAATCACATTACTCCTACCAATCTTTTCAAAAGTGTTTGAAAAAGTGGCTTATGAAAGAATACTGATTTCTTTAACCAAGCAGAACTTGTTAATTCTTCTCAGTTTGACTTTTGTAAAGGATTCTCCTTTGAGAAGGCAATAAAAAGCATAATATGAGCGGAACCAAACATGAAAAACCATCCTGATGTATTACCTGTTAGCAACAGATGTTAAAACTGGCTAAACACACACATAAACTAATAGATGTGTTCAACATTTTAGTCTTTAGAAACACCTATCATTGTGTTGGCTTACTTTGCACATTTTCACTTCCTGTTTACTTATGGAATTATATACCCTGGGCCAATTCACCTAAACTAATTAAAGGGTTTATTCAGTATAAGGACATGTAAGAAGAACCTTGTGTAATGTAGATTATTGTACATCATGCAGAAGCCTTTCTGAGGACCTTGGAATTGTGAAACTCGCTTCCTAGTCCACATACTCCTCAATGGTTTTTGTTGCTGTTAATAAAAATCAGTTTCAGCTGAACTGTGTTTTAGACTGTCACAATACAAAGCAAAGATAATTTTCAAGTAGACTTTGTCTCTTTGTATAGGTTTCAGAATGGAGCATGTACTCTTGTGGGAAGCCATTCAATAAGTTCCTGGACTAACATAAAGCAAGTAATTGAGAATCAAGACTAATTTAAATCAAGCTAAAATCAATGTTTGTTGTAAAGCTGCATGACAAATAGTAATGTAGTTTCAATAGGACTCAGTACTTCCAGATGTAGGTAAATATTTTCTTAGAAAAATACCATAGAATTCAATTAAATATTAGCTATCAATAGCAGTTACACAGCAGCTATCTATTAAAACTAAGGAGGCACCAGCTTTTTATGAAGTACAAACTTTCATTCCAATTTAGTGGGTTAAATTCAGCTGGCATAAGCATGAGTAGCACTAGACATTATAGTGATACTTATTGTTTATTCAGTATACAGATTTTTTTATGGGTTTCCTTTGTTAAATTGTACCTTGAATCATTCTACATCCTTGAAGGATCCCCATCCTGATGGGACGTGTTAAACATTACTTAATTTGTATTAAACTTACATTTGAAATTGTCTTATGCCATTCCCTGGAGTGAGTTTGGCATAGAATGGTGAGCTGTAGGCCTCGGAATACAATAAAAGCTGATTAACAGCACTACTCCAATTGGAGGCTCTGGTGTGTTTTTTCCCCCCTAATATATAGAATTGTGTTTAAAGCAAGGGATATTTCTCATTTTCCATATTACCACATGTGTTAGATTGTTCATGACATCAGAATGTACTGTGCAACAACTCTAATTGCAGTTCAGTCTCTTACAGTGAGAGCATTACTCAGTTTATTTGTTATGTTTGCTGATAAACAATATTTATTTTAAATTGTCTTTTATTACTGCTATAATTGCGATACACATTACTAAAGGTGTGCTTACACAGGCAATGAAAATTACTTGCTGCCAGTAACAGATACTGGTATTGCTGCCTGGCAACATTCCAGCCATAGGTTTTGTAACCTTGCAAGCCAGAAGAATTTTAGCCACAGTTTGTTAACATTGCTGGCCATTGTTGCCTGACAGTGTTTGCAGAAATAGATTTCCAGGCCAGAAGCATTTCCATGAGCCATACTATGGCTGTGAAATGGACAAAAGGTAGCTAGTGGAAGCAGGTGAGGCTCTCTTGCATATGCATTTCTCAGAGAAAAGTAGTACTGAGGAAAAGAGAAATCAAACATCGTGGATGCTTTCCCTTTTTTTAATTGAAGGACTACTTCTGAAACTCGTGAACTAATGCTGGATACATACCATTTTCGGAGTGCTGGAATATGACTCTGAATATATCTTTTAAAAGTAACTCGACTGAGGACTGGTATTTATTTTAATTTATTTATACATGTCCAGAACATAACATTAAATATAGTTTATTACACATAGCATATCATACATATACATTACAGAGAACATGTGCATATTTATATTCCGTATGCTGCTCAGAATTCTGCTGCACAGACTGCCTTATCATTGGCGATAATCAGATCATCCATGAACACAGGTTCTGACAGTTTCCTGCAGTTGAGTAAGTGCCGATGGTCTTGGGGTTCACCACACTCACATAGTTCGTCTCCTGAGATGGATCCTCATTTCTTCATGTTCTCCTTGCACCGAGATACTCCAGTTCTCAGTCTATTGAGTACCTTCCCTGTCATGTATGGGAGATGATGACCTGTAGCAAGTTCTTCCTTGGGGTGTTATATCAGAGATGGCCGAGGGAGTAGCTGTTGGGTCGTTTCCAAGGTTCTTCAATAATTGCCATGCCTTTCTACTATTTTGTTTGATATCGAGCTGTGTCATAAGATCGCACCATTTTTCTTGCCTTCTAGCTGATATAGCTAGTATAAGTTCTTCACCAACCTGTATTGTTTCTTCACTGCTATGATCAGCACTGATATAAAAGACTGTATAACAGTTGCAAAAAGACTGGTGATCACCTTTCATTTTTTGGCTGTGTGTGATTCAGACAGCAGTGTAGCTTCTCAAAGTGCAGTTCTCGTCAATGCACCTCTCATGCCAGGTATTTGCAACACTTTGTTGGAACAACTGAAGAAATTCATAAAAGTTATTTGAAATACCGATCATGTGTTTGTTAACAATAATGGGAATTCCTGGATGGAAAAATACACAAAATAAGGGAAAAGCAACCATTCGTCTGTAATGGACAGATGTGTGGTCCACGAAACATGTAACAGAACACAGTATTCAACTTACTTTCAAGCTCTTGCCCTTTCTCTCATAAAAGTACACACATTCATACACACAACAACAGAGACAACAAGATGCACACTTCCACAATTGCACAAGAGTCTCACATCTTTAAACTGAAGAATACGTTCGATACAATGTCGAGGTAGATATGACCCAACAATACAAATCACCGATATAGCCATGTATTGCGTTGATGTTGGGGGCAACACTATTGCTGCCCCATTTTTCTGTAAAACATGGTCTATGTAAACACAACTTAAAGAATCTATCTTTTTCAGGTAATACTTGCCACCATTTCATGTGTCTGCTGCGCTCTCAGGAACAAGTGTTGGGCACTCCTGTTTTAGCTGCATCACCTACTGCGCTAAAGGGCACACCTGGACTTATGTGGAAGGGACCATTGAAGTTAAATGGCCTCTACACTGATTTTAAGGCTACTCTTGAGGTCTATAGCCTTGAAACACAAAAGGAGATTTTGCCTCACAATGTCAAGTATCACATTACTGATGGGAGTAGTGGGAAGAAGGTAATAGCTTTGATTTATGCAGAACTAATAATTTGTGTGGTTGTGTTTGCTCTCTTTCATATTACATGATTTCCCTAAATCATGTAAGACATATTACAGGATTGTTCCTATGAAAAGGATGCAGCCATTTTTGTTCTCCAACCCAAACATTTGCTCCATCCTTAATGACCTCATTGATAGAGCAGTGAATTTCAATCTTCCTTCTTTCATTGCTTATTTTTGCTGTTTTCCACTAGCTTTTGAGTGTATCACAATTCATGTTTTCTTATTACAGGCACAATAGATGCGGATTGCTTTAAAGGAATTTGGATATCTGCTGATAAAGATAAACTGAAGACATTACTTTTGCATTTATAATTGTACCATTATTACACACTCCAGTCATATCAATGAGACCACTCACAAACACCAGGTGACAGCATTAGCAGTGGAGGGTATATAAAGTGTTTCAAGGGATGCAGGAAAAGGTACATTTCTTGTCATAATGTGGAAATGGAGCAATGTATTTGATCATTGGCTTTTGGGCCAAAGGTGGATGCATTTCCAAAACATTTATTTGTAAACTGTTTGCCTGCTCCCGTGTTTAAAGTACACTGTATATGGCAGAAAAGCCCTATCCAAAACTGGCGCCAAAGCAAGTGTGGTGCACCACGGGCTGTAGGTGACAGGGGGAACAACGGCTGTGGTGATGTGTACTGGTGAATAGATGTGCAACTGTTGAGCTACTGGCCACTTAGAAGAATCAAGGAGTTACCAAGAGTGTCTCCTCAATGACTGTACAGCAAATTTTGATGCCTATGGGCCTCTGATGCTGATACCTGCTTCACACACCGATGCTGACTGCTGTTCATCAGTGACGTAGGCCAGAATTTACACGCCAATATGCAACTGGACATTTGTTGAGTGGCAGCGGGTGAGCTTTTCAGATGACAGATCCTCCCAGAGGAAGGAGCATTATGGTATGTTTCCTGGGCATCCCTTGGGTGATCTTGTCTTTCTGGAAGTCCCAGTGGATCAACACACATATGCATGTATCTCTGGAGACCATGTCTGCCCCCAAATACAGTTTTTTTTCCTCGGCACGATGGCATCTACTAGCAGGACGTTGCAACGTATTACACAGCTCCCAGTGAATGTGCGTGGAGCATCAGGATGAGGTTACTGTACTCCCATGTACACCAGACTCTTGATTTAAATGAAATCAAGACTCTGTGGGACCACCTACATCTGACTGTTCATGCCATGAACTCTCAACTGCGAAACCTATCGCAGCTGGCCACAGCACTGGAGTCGGCATGGCTCCACATCCGTGTCTGTACCTTCCAAAATCGTATTGACATTCTTCTTGCATGTTTATGGTGCAAAAGATGTTTATTCAGGCTCTTGCCAGTTGGTCATATTAATGAGAGTGGCCATTGTATTTTACTATTCCAGCAAACTGAGTGAAGTTTTGTAGAAGCCTCATGCACATTATTTTGTTCATCTAAAGTTCTTCATATGCAAAGGCTTTCACATGACACAAGCACTATCACCACCATTGTTCGTACAGTATATTGTGGCAGTTGTAGGTGGGGGTGTTTTGATATGTCGTTGTTAAAGTTACTAGTAGAGGTCGGGGCTGTGCTCCCGTTTTTACAGTGCTGCCAGCCATTGCCGAATGCCTCATACATCCTCCGTTATGCTTTGTGTTGTGCATTACTTGTTGCTTGTTTCATATTTTGAAATCAGTGAAGACACTGCTCCAGGTCCATCACGGGAGTCAAGTATGACTCCTGCATCCTCTAAAAGGAAAGGGAGATTTGTAGTACGAAGTGGTGCTCGTAAAATAATGCATAATGTGCTTGAATGCTGCGAGGCAGAAAAGGAAAGATAAAAGCTGCTACACCCTATCACTCAGGCCTGTAAGAGAGCTGCCACTTACACCTGTAATAGTATATGAACCCTAGATAGGATTAGAACGTTTGCAAGCTCTCATCCAAGTGAATAGCCTGATACTCAGTCCTGATTTGTACTGTAAAAGTGTAAATCTGTTTGTATACAACAATGCTTCCAACGTGGCATCTGCTTGGTTTTAATTATTTCATTTTGTTTCACTTAGGAAGAGACATAGTAATATTAAAGAGGAAGTTGATGACTTCAGTAAATTAGTTATAAGGAATACCATAGCGGAGTTCTACACACAACAGAAAGTAGTTCCTTGCGTGGCAAAAGTTCTTCCACCACAGTGTGAGAAGATAAATTGGAGATGGAGCAGTACTTCTTTTAAAACTTCACTTAAGTCAATGGGATTTGTGTGGAAATCTGTAATTCACAAATGAAATCTCTTGCTAGAACATGGTGACATTGTTCTTTGGCAGTCTCGTTTCTTTGCACACACGAAGAGCATTATGGAAGCTCAACAAAATATTTATCGTCTTGATGAGTCATGGATTGAAAGCAATCTGACATGCGGCAAATGCTGGCAGAAGCTACAAGATGGATTGGGTGTTATGGGTTGGGAAAGTGCTTCCAGAAGGCTCGAGAAACAGGTTTGTTAAGCAAGCAGAACTAAAGTTCTGGACAAAATCATTGCAAGGAGATTATCGTGTCCAAACGAACTCAAAATGTATGGAAGTGGTTTTCGGAGATGGTGCTCCCAAATCTTCTGCCAAATTCTGTCATTGTTGTGGACAATTTGTCGTATCACTGTAGGCAGGTGGACGAAACACCATCATTGTACTATCCAAAGGTGGTGGTGATAGATGGCTACAAAAAAGTAAAGTTAAATGCAATGACAGCATGACAAAGGCTGAACTGTACGCTCGTGTGCAGACAATAAACTAAGTGAAAAGAGCTATGTAGTAGATGAACTGGCTAAGAGTGCAGGCCACACCATTGTTCGCCTGCCACCATACAATTGCAACCCGAACACAATTGAACTTGCATGGGCAAAAATTAAACTATGTGATGGAGCACAACGTGTCTGGTGACAAGAAACTGAGAAACAATGCCATCAGTTCTGTCACTCCAAATGACTGGGAAGGGTACTGCAAAAAAGTGCACGAAGTGGAATAAGATTACAGGAGGTGCAATGGTGTTATGGAAGTTGGAACTGATGACATTATAATGCGTGCCAACAACTCTAGTGAGGACTGGTCTAATACAGACACAATGGAACAAGAGAGCTCATCCTGCGTGGATGTAGCTGATAATGAGTCTTTGTAAAACTGACACGGCTGAGAGTGACCGTGAAAGTGACTAAAATAAATCATTAAAACATGTTTTATATATTTAATTACATCGGCTTTCTTTCAGAAATAGTGTTTATCTGTAATTTCGTATCATCTCTGATAACTGGTATGTGCTTTGTAGCAATAGATGTTTTCACCAGTTTCAGCACCATGCTTCAGATGAAACACGGGTGTAGGCTGGCATTCCTGTGAGAGGGAGGCGGGGCCTGTACCTCCCACATCTCTCTTCTCCCCTTACCGGCCGTAGACCTTGTTTGTTTACACTCGCGGCCAACTGCCACAATATAATGTCAGAGTAATTATACCACTGTAGTCAGGCTCTGATCACCATATGACACTTCAATCCTTCGCACAGCATGGCAAGGAGTATTGGTTTTGATTGAGAATAGACTAGACGTGGTAGGGAGAGACCTTGTAAAGCAGCCTTAGAAAATTGATGTGGTATTTAGCACTTCAGACAGGTTATCAGCAGCACCTGCTCATAGAACCGTGCACAACACTCAGACTGTACAAGGTAATGGGTGTGGATCAACTGACAGATTCAGATACGGTCAGTTGCCAGTTAATAGTGTCTGTGTTATGCACTATAACAACAGTAAACAAAACCTGTTAACATAATGTGCCCACAATGAAAGTCTTCCCCGAATGTGAGGACAGATCTTTTTGCTTCTATTTCTATGTTAAGTACCTTGTCAATTCTTCTTAATCATTGTCAGGTGTTAAGTTCCACAGCTGTGACTGTCTGCAGAAGGTGAATATCAATATTCTGCAGATTCTGTAAGTATCCAGTTGGGTGGGAGGAAAAAATGTAGTCAAGAAAAACTTTAAATCTGAGCAGCTCTCTGTTCACCGGCGGGAAAATGCTGCTGCTTCTCAACAGAAACAGTCATTTGTTGAAAGCTTAAATAGAGCCAAAAGAAGAAAATAAGCAAAGACCATTTCGGATAAAGAACTGTTTTTGCAAAAGCAAACATTCCAATCAAAATGCTGCATGACATACTTTTAAATGCATATGTCTAATTTTTTACAAAAACAGTTGCAAATTTTGCCAAAAATAAATACCACATTTTCAGATCCCTAACATTAACACTAACGATGGGCAAAATTAAAGTTAATTAATAGAGATTTTTAAAACATACAGCATACTGAATTTGTAGAGGAACATACAGCAAACTACTGCTCTCAGCTCTGTTTTTGTACTTAACGAAAATGTGAAATCTACATTCTGCATTTTTTAATCAGGCAATAAAACTGAATATTCCTGTAGTATGATTTGTGTACGCATTTGAAAGGTAAATATAAACCTCTTTAATTTCACTGAATTGATAATCTGTGTTCAGGGCATTTAATGAAACTGTTTGCCATTTCTTTATCAAGAGGAACTTTCATTGTCAATCAAATTGTTTTATACGGCTTAAAGCAATTATGAATGTTGAAGCATGAATTTGATTATATTGTCTGTAAATGTTAGTATCTGAGTGGGCAGCACCATCAATTACTGTAAGAAAAAACTGATACTTCCTTCACGTACACTATACTGGCAAAGGGAGAAAATTATTATTATTGTTGTTGTTGTTTTTACTTTTTTACCATATTTTGTCAGAATTATAACATGCCTGTAATTTTTCCTTTTGTGAACAGGAAGGCAATAAACTAAGACTAACGCCAAAGAAAGTGAAACAGGAGTCGCGTTTGATCATGCCAACGGTCCAATCCCCTGCGGGTCCATCTGCAGTTCGAACTTCGAGCTTTCAACTTGCTGGCTATGTTGTGTTCTCTCTGAAAGAAGTGCATCGCACCCAGTTCACACTCAACAAGGTATTCTTGAAGCATTGTTTGTATTCTGTGTTGCTTTTACCTTAGTAAGTACTAAAGATTTGTAGCAAATAGTGCTTTAAAATATATACTCAAGATGACCTCTGACTCCTTAAGTAAAACATCTTTTGTACATCTAAATCAGAATTCTGCAATTAACTCATAGTAAGAAGTTTAAACTGATTTTATGTTTAAGACAACCAACAATTGTTGGAGCTATGGTAATTATGGACTTGGAAGTAATGCTTGCCACATTCATGTCAGATTAGATGTAGTAACCACAGGCCCTATGCATGCTTCAGTGTCCACTGTATGGAAGAGCAGTGGAATGTTGTGTGTCTCAGGTAGTGGGGATCTTTGCTTGATTGGCCAGATCCTTGAGAATGGTGCAACCTTCTATTAATAAATAAAATAAAAACTCAAAGGTATACCACATGCTCATTGGGTGGGTGGCTGTTGGCGTGGAACACTCATTAACAAGCAACCTTTAGGGAACCTGCGATGCCCTAGTTGTATAGGACTTCCTCTGGCAAACAAGGCTCCATTTGCTCACTGAATGTCCATGAAGTTTACTACATTCAGTAAAAGCTCACCCAGCATAGTGTAGTCCTAATACCCAGCCCTTTAAGAGAAGTCAGGTTCAGCCCTCCTGAAAATGCACAATCTAAGATGTGAGTAAATGATGAGAACACAAGATTGGTCAACAGCCAGAATGTGTGTGTGTAATTGGAAAGAAAGAGGGGGTACATGGAGAAGTTGTTGCCTTTTTACATTCAGAAGGCTTTGTCTGGTGTAGCAGGAACTGTGAATTCTGTGAAATGGCTCTAAAATTAGATGGTGCTTGCTGAAACTGCTATTTCGTATGAAGCAACACTGCTGCAGAATATGAAATGACTTGGGGAATTTTCAGTTGTTACGTAACTACACAACACCCTAAATGTTAGCAAAGGTGTTGTGGTGTGTAAGGACATAGTCCTAAACAAAATCCTAGATGCAAGTGAATCGATGAATTGAAGGAAGAATGGGAGGCTAATGGAGTAACAGCTCGAAAAGTGTCAGTGGGGAACTGCAAAAGACAGTTGTACTTACTTTTACATCTAATATGCTTATTCTCCTTCAATGCATTACAGTGTGGTTTACCTGCTCAAGTCCAGCCCTACGTACTGTACCTTTGAAGGTGTTTAAAATGTTGGCATTTTGACACACTACACTGGCATGTAAGGGTCAGCCAACTTGTCAAGAAACAATCCATGAAGCAGAAGAGTGTGTTTTAACTGTGGTGAGAGGTATTCAGTGATGAGTCAAGATTGAGCTTTTTACGTGGACGAGATGGTGATTCAGGAAATTAGTGACCAAACAAGTGGCATATAGTGGAGTGAAAAAGATGTAAAAGGTACAACAGCCACATACCTTTATATCACTTGTGACTACAGTAAAAAAGCTGGCTCAAAAACCTAGCATGTCAACACAGACTAAGACAAGCAGTGACAAGAAAGGAGGGGAAAAAACGTGCAAATGCCCTTTTAGAAATGGAGCAGTTACAAAGCAGCTTTCGTCCTCTAAACAGCTAACAAAGGCCACATTTGAGTAGTACACAACAAATCACACTTACAAAAAGAACAAATACAAACTTAGTATTGGTGGAGTTGTTAAACCACTACCCTTATCATCGAAAATTACGTAAGACACAGAAAGTAGAAAACCTAAGAGACAGGATTCCAAAGTCTTCCAAACACTCAACTGTGGTTTTATCTGATGAATAAACAGATTCTCTATGAAATTTGTCTGAAGGGAACCATCATGTTCTCATCCAGTCCACCATCCAATTTAGATTCACCAACTTAGCAGAAGAATAGGGGAAAGGCCAGACAAACCTCAGCACTGAGACAGTTCCCAAGTTTCCATATTGCTCTGAAAGAGGTTTAGGACATGCATGGAGGAATTAAAACTTTTAATTTAGGGAAGACATCTATGCCTGTTTTGCATGAAACCTATTTTAAACTTACTGTCGCCCCTGTCCCATGACTGACTAACCTGCCACTGCAAGGATGACATTACTTGGGAAGAGGATGGCTGTGTTTGAAAGTAACACATACCATTCCTCTACTACATCACTGGTTGCTAGCCTTCTAAACTTTGCTGTTGAAATTTATGTCTGACCAAGGTTTAAAGTATGTTTTGTCTATCACTGCAAAAAGCATTAGATAATGAGACTGTTAAACACTTCTGCTTGGAGACGTAAATACGACGATTGTGTTGTGGGACTCATCATATACCTGCCTCCAATGGACAAGTTTTGGAGACCTTCATGATATCTTAGGAGCTCAACACCGACAACCACACATGTTTATCTACTGCTACTGGGCCATCCTCAGCCATAGACCTTCTCAGGCTGCTCTCCAGTAATTCTAGATTCTCCTTGGTGGGAAGCTATTAATGACCTCCATTCCACTGACCAATTTCCATTGTGGATCCCTCTACCTGATGGGTCATTCCGTGAAAGGAAGCAGCTGAGAAGGGAAATACATAGAGCAAACTGATCACCGCATGACGAAATGGTTGTTACTGAAAACTAAGACAGCATTCAAAAAAAGTCATGACAAGTTTCATGGATTTCTATACATTCCTCTTCTGATGGGTAATGGGGCAGCAGCTCTATATTTATGTGCAATAATGTAATAGCTTCTGGGTGTATGTATTAGTTTTTACTTATGATACAATCCACTATCTTCAGGCCCCTAGAAACAGCAGACATTCCATTTATCTTACTATGAAAATGACACTTTGCACACCACAGCATCTGATAGTTTTAAGTGATCAACCAAAGAGGAATACAGTTCTCCTAAGTTATTAATGCCTAATAGGTTTTAGACCCCTGTTGAATCACTCCATTTACCTACCAGTATAGGCTGTTTGTTTTTCCAATAATTATTGCAAATTTATTACAGTGAAGACACCATCTATAGTTTGATGTCTTTGCAGTTCTAATGCTATGCTTGTTACATACACAAATGGAATGGAAATTAGTCCAGTCCAATACAGTTAATATATCATCTATAGCAGCAGTGCTGAGACAGAAGTGTCTCTAGACAGCTCCTGGATACATCATCCAGACAAAAGACTGAGCTCTTTACAATGTCTCTCATCCAACAATTCTGAAATGTGTATCCGCACCTTGTTGCCATCAACTCTAATACAGCATGCTACTCGACTTACTAACAGAATCAAAGGATGTCCTCTTATAATTTTAAATCTGATATGGCTGACATGGCAGTTTCTTAGCTCATGGATGTGGCAATGATGGCACCTCTCCGCAAATCAGAGGAGGACTGAACATACCCAATCATTACCAGAAGAGTTGCTGTAATGAGCTGTGTAGGAAAGAACCTGAGCAAATTGTCAGCTTTCATCTGGTCTGGACGTTAGAGACCAGGCAACTCAGCTGCTTTGAGGGTGGATTTAGGCGGTGTCGATCCCCTATAGATGACATGACTCTACAGGAAGCAAGTATGCAGCAGACTGCTTTATATAATAATTTCATTGAAATATTTGTTGACGTAGACAAGGCATGTGACTCTACTTGGAGGTACAATATATTGGACAGTTCCATGAATGTTGTAACCTGTATTCATTCAGTCCTTTCTATCAAAGTGCATTTTTAAAGTACTGAATTGGCAAAGTTCTGTTAGTTTTGGACGGGAGAATAGTGTCCATCAAGGAAGTGTTTTAAATATTACTCGCTTTTGGTTATCACAAACAGTATAACATCTACAGTAAGGAATCCTTATTTGTGGATGATTTTGCAGTTTGACATGTCAGAGACATGGGGTTTAAATGTGGAAAGTATTCCAAAACTGAGATTCTCTCATTGAGCAATGGAGATAGTCTGATGGGAATTACAGAAAAACAAACGGATCCTGGGGAAATTGGAGTAAAAGATGTAAATTGGGTTGTAATTAAAATGAAATTACATTGGGTGAGACATTTAGCCGGACGGGTGGCAGGTAGATGGATCAATAAAGGTCTCTCGTGGATTAAAAGTGGTAAGAAAGTGATGTAATTGAAGTTGAGCAGATGAAGACTGTAAGGCATGGAAAAATTTAGGGAAGGCTTCTGTCCAGCAATGCCTTTATCAGTCTTTTGTCGCCTGCGTTTTTTTGCACGGCAGGGAGAGTGATATACAAGTACCTATATCGCTCTATCACAGTTTCCGAGATAACTGTAAGGGGCAAGTGATGGAGTGGCCTGTCAGAAACTGGAAAATTATTAAACACAAGAGATGCTCTTGGGGAACATAGCTCTTGTGGAACTGTCTGCTGGGATCTTAAGATAGACCACCATCTCAGCTTGATGGGTGAGGACACTGCCGTAAGGGGGATTGTGCCATACACCGATGATCTTCTAGTAGTGGTCTCTGCGAACTTAAGAGCTGCTCTAGACAATAAAGCGTGTGGTGTGCTGGAGCAGGTGAGGAAGTGGTGTGAAAGTAACAGACAATGTATGTGCACAAAACCATCTACATTCTGCTTGAAGGTAGATTATCAACAAACGGAAGTCAAACATTTGAGTCAGGGAATACCTCCATAGCTAGAAAAGACCTACATATACTGTGGAGCATGTGTAAGGCTTAGTTACAGTCACATAATAGGAATGGCACTTGAGTGACCGACTCTGCCTTGAGTGACATAGAATATTTGTGCATGGCAGGCGGGAGGGTGTTCGGAACTGTTCAGTGGATATACTCAGTAGATGTCACAGTTATGTGCAGTGCTCCTTCATAGTGGCTAAAAAAAAATCAAAAATCCTGTACAATACTGGAGCTAGGCTTACCAATGAAGTTGAGTTAAAAACCTGCCGAAGGATAGTTACTTGGCAGTCATTGCTACAATACTGATAAGACAACGCTTGACGCTCCTCTCGAACATTCAGGGCAGGTTGAAAATGCGCCATGTAATTCCAATTTGGGACATGGTGTATCTTGTGGCAGGTCACATTTCATATACCATTCATCTCGAATGACTCAAGCTCAGTGAGAGAGGAGATGGAGGAACTTCAGAAATCATTGTTTTCCACTGTGCATCATTTAACACCTTTAGACAGAATATTCTATTAACATCAGCTCTGTACACATTTATAAAAGACCTAAAAAAAAGGCATATAATTAGTAATTTTAAGAAAAAAATCACAGACTCTTCGTAGAATATAAGGAAAGGTGTCACCGCGGACTTCCCAGGATGCTGGTTGTGCAAAACAGGGTGTAAGAACTCGCAGTGAATATGAGTGAAGTGATCATTGACAGTACTATGCATGTGGAGCTCATACCTTCTTTTTCAGATATCCACATCATTGGGCAACACTTGCACCTAAACACCACTGTTAGTATATCTGGTGCACGTCACAGGTTAGGTAATTATAGATTTGTGTTATAATTTAGTACAGCATGTATAAGACACTTACTGTGCAAAATTCAGTTGCAATTTTACAAAACAACATAATGTTCCATAGTGAGTACTAACAACAGCCACGAAAAAGGAACAAAGGCTCTAGATCTTCAGAGCATTAGCCACACTTGCAAGATGGCATAGAAATGGTAACATTTATACAATACAATCAAACAACTGTTTAGACTGACAACATCAAGCAATGGAAAGTACAGGTTGGAATATCAACAATATTGTGAAAAGAATAGGTTGCTACTCACAGTAAAGATGATAAATTAAGTTGCAGACAGGGTGTTACCCAAGAGCTTTCAGCCAAAGCCTTCTTCAGAAAAGAAAATGCGCACACATTCACACAAGCAAGCACACATCATGCACATATGACCACTGTCTCCGTCTGCTGTGGTCAGAGCATAACTGGTGTGTTGAACGAAAGCAGGGTATGGCTGGAGGGAAGAGGAGGGTGCTGTATGGCGGGGCGTGAAGAAACTAGATGACAGCAGGACAAGGGGTTGTTGAGAATGGAGGGGGGGGGGGGGGAGCAAGAGAGGAGAGGAGCAGGGAAAGGGAAAAGACTGGTGGCTGCATTGACAAAGAGCAGTGCACAGTGAGGATGAGGGGATGTGAAGTGTAGACTGACATATATTCTAACGTCACAACCCCAGCTGCTGGGATGGGGCTTATATACATCTCTCTTCTCATGCTATATTCTAAGTGTCCTGAATTTATCTTTAGTTGACAGTTCTTTAGAACTGTATTAGTCTAAATGCTAAGTTGTGTCACTGCGGCTAGTTTGTTACTTCCTGCTTTCCAATTAAAAAATCTAGCACATTTAAGGTGGGAAGACCAGAGTAGAATTTTTAGCCTAATTTTTTTATTGGCTTAGAGAGTCTATTTTCAAGATTCATTCAAATAAAGTGTCTTATAAATGTTAAAATATGTTAAAACCAGAATGTACTGTGTGAGGATCTGATGGATCAGAGCACTCGAATGCAACTGAGGTAATACTGTAATAGTTACCAATGTAATAGGGGTCATATACTATCACAGAGGACATTAGTATTGATTGAAATACTATTCTCAACAAGATTTCCCTCTGTAACATGATTCATCTATGGCAAACACTTGAAAGCGCATGCTTGTCTCTCTCCCTCCCTCTCTTTTTACATGTCAGTTGGTGTATTTTTCTACTGTACTACATAGGACTTTTGGAACATATTGTGATTTAGATTTTTGGTGCACATTTTTATAACAACTTTTTGTCAAAAAAATTGACTTTGAAGAGTGCTGCTATTTAAAAAAATAAAAAAAAAGCATATGTATTACGTTAGACAATATCGTCAGTTTCAAAGCAGTTTTTGAAATTTAGTTCTAGGTTCAAAATAGTGGCGTTCAGAGCTCCCAACAAATGCCCTCGCACTCTGCAAAATGCCTTTCATTGATGTCATGTAGTGTCCTCTGGGTTAAAGTTTTTTTATTTCAAAGATACAGAGTACAATCGCAAGAGTGTACAATAAAGGTCTAAAGTCTCTGAATGTTGGGTCCAGAATCGAGCGTCAGCCTGGTCTAGCCCCTTAAAGCAATGAGAATATTCAGCACTGTGATTGTTCATAGAGACAGGAAAAAATCAGTTTTATTTTTTTATTGATTTTGGTGTTATTATAATGGCTTAGTTTTCAATGGTGAATTTTATTTTTGTTGTATTCCATTGTTTTGGGGTGTAGTCTTTCGTTGAAAATAAACATATACTTATCAATTACATTTTATTTCTTGATATCAAACAACTTACTTCGTTCCATTATTAGGGAAAAAATGCTGCAGACTTTCTAAATTACCCAATTGAAGAACAGATAACTCTGTATCAAAAGAAAGTTGAAATTTTTTTTAAATTACATAGCGTCATATTTCTTTTTGGAGACAATATGCAATCAACATTCTTATATAGTGTGAAACTTGCCGCTTGGAGTCCATACTTTAACACAGAAGCCAAACTGCTTTCAGTATAACAACAGATACTTTTTGCTTGCATCAAAAGTTAATATTCCATTAATTGCAGAAGGGATTTGCATCCCTTCAGAATATCTACACAGCAGATACTTGTCATTCCGGATATACATAACTGGCTCATTGCAATGGATGCTGATTTGCATATACCTGTGGCCATAATAGTTGGCAGCCATACTTCACTGTTACCTTCACCTCTATCCAAAGTATTCTTCATAATGGTTTGAAACATTCGCTAGTTTAATCATTAAAAATTCCTTTTCCCACAACAATGAATATATCTTGAAGCTGTTTTAACGTGGAATAGGATAAAGTTAACAGATTTATCATATCTCCTGGCACTTTTGTACCAGAAACAATGTAGTACGGAAAGATATTTAATGCTGCTCATTAATTAAACTACATATAATTAAATAAATAAGACATAAAATGAAATATGGCACTTCAGCTTCACAAGTATGTAAATCAACATGGAACCTGCTTGGTTTGCTTCCATCAGCCAACTAGAACACAGGGAACATGATGTCCACGCAAATGCGTATCTGGCAGTAGAACAGATCACTGACAACCTTTATCATAAATTGTTTTGAAAAATGAAATCTGATGACAATTTGATCTGTAACACAGCCCAAGTGACCTGATAGAAGCAAAACAAGGAGGTGCTATATTGATTTACACATTTGCCAAGCTTAAGTGCTATATTTGGGTGTTTTGAAAATATGCAGTTTAATTGATGTACTGCATTAAAGAGCCCTCCAAAACATAGTTTATCCTGTGATTAGGAAATATGGCTTCGGCAGATAAAACTGTTACCGGCTGACATCAGATCTAGGCGTCAATTTTTAAACAGGTAATGAATCGTCATTTTAATTACATTACTTCTCATGTTATCATTTGTGTGAAATTTTCTTGTCCCTACTTATTAACACTTTAAAGTCCAGTTGCATAGAAGAATTTTGGGTCCAGAAAACCAGTTGTTTACACCATTATTGGAAATGGTACCATTACATATGTGCTTGATATATCTTAAAATAACATACTAAAAAGTGCTAAGCTTCAGTGTTTATTTTCATATGTATTTATTTTAGTTGCAAATTTTAAAATAATGTTGACAAAGCAGACCTATCCTTAAGAGTGAGGTGAGATATTGAGCAGTTTCACAGGTAGTTGTTTTTTGCATGGAAAAGTCTGAAGTATTCTGACATGCAGAGAAGCATATTGCAATCAAGGCAATAACAGTTTGTTTCCTTCCTGCTTGTTTTCCCAGTAAATTGTCTCGACTTCTCCAAACAAGCCTTGGAAACCTGTGTTGGATGCTGCTTTGTCATGAGAGTCATCGATAAAAAAAACAATATTCAAGCAAATAAAACAGAACTAAATTGCATTTACAGCAGCAGTACCTGTAGCAACAGTATCAGTGATGAAAAATTGTAGCAGACTGCAGGTTACCCGACTGTCCCCTTTCAGATATTTCTCACTCCAATGCAGAATCATTGAATTCTTCCTATTGAGCTTCCAAAATTTTATTCTCACTCAACAAGTGTGAAATATTTGTAACAGAATTACAGCAAACTGCAAAACGTGACTAGTACACTCATGACAACAGTAGCACACATTGCCTCCGTCAGTCGTGACAGCAGCTCTTACATATGCTCCTGTTTCTTTCAAAATAATTCTGGAAATTGACAGTAGAAGGTAATGCCTGTCAAGTGACACATAACAAGACGTCAATACATTTTTCTCACACAAAATGAGCCCAGTTTTTGAGCAAGAGGTGCCTCACGTGTTGAAATAAATGTGACTTGAGCTATACTTGGGTGCAGTCTTTTGAACACAGAGTTGTGGCCCGAGTTATGCTCAAGCTTGGTTGCCAAAGTGTTAAACAACAGTGAGTGTCTTGTAGCTCTCTCAAGGACTAGAGAAAAACTGCAAGTACCAGTTAAGTGCTGGCAGCCTTGTTGTATTAATGAATTCCCTTTTCACCATATAGATTTCAAGAATCTGTTGGAACATCTTTATGGTAATAAATATTTTCCTGCTGTAGCCCTATTGTGTCATCAGAGTAATAACATCTCAACCATTATTATATTGCAGGTTGGACACAAGTCTCCACTTGAGGGAAATGTATTGGTTCAACTGTCGTCAGAGTTAAGTTTGACTGTGACAGAACGTGGGTTTTTAACAATGTTTGAAGATATATCTGGATTTGGGGCATGGCATCGAAGATGGTGTCTTTTGAAAGGTGCAACTCTGTGTTACTGGAAGTATCCTGATGATGAAGGAAAGAAGGTATCATATTGATCCATTATCTTTATCCTAGAATCTGCAATTAAATACTGTAACTCATAACTAAGTAGTGTGTCGTGAGTTGACTAATTTTTGGCAGAGTTTCTGTGAACTGTGTATTTATTTTCAAGGAACCAATTGGTTGGATAGATCTTAAAGCTTGTTCAACAGAGAGTGTTGGACTAGTTTCAAGAGATATTTGTGCACGACCTAACACCTTCCTTTTGGAAACAACACGCCCACCACAGCCCGATGATGTGGAAAGCCTCATACTGGTTCGCTCTAAAAACCGTACTACAATAAGGTAAATTGTTTAAATTAATACAGATTTTCAACCTTTGTCTTTTCTGTTTAAGGTGTAAGGGTGCATTCTCTATTCGGATAACTAAAGCTTACAAATTATATATATATATTTTTTAACTGCACCTTTAAAGAAATTTAAATTATCCATTTCACAATAATTGCCCTCTGACACTGAGCTCCTATTGAGACTCCATTGTGTAATGAACAACACAGTGTTACCTATCCTAAATTGTGGAAGTGTCTATTTTTCATCTGATATGTAGATATTCTAACCATGTGATATTTTATCAGACGAGTAATTTATAGAGAGTAGCAGCTTTTTGATAGATTGTGATTTTGTCACCAGAAAAGCCACTATGCAAAGAATTTTCTAAAATACTGAACAATTTATGTAAAGATTCCACTGACTGAAGAAGAATTAAATGACTGGTGGTTAGTTTGATTAGCAGTCTTACCTAATAATATTTTTTGTCGTTTCAGGCACCTCCTGTCAGCAGATACGAAGGAGGATCGACTTGTTTGGTGCTCACAGCTAAACAAAACTCTTTCAATGTTAAGAGCCTGGAATAGTGACAGAAAGTAAATGGGTCAGATACTAATACAGAACAAATAATGTGATCAGCATGTAATGTTAGGTGCTGTAATCACATAGTAAGGTAGTGTTTTATCTAGTCTCAAATTATTATAAACAAATAATGTGGCCACCAAACTTTGAAGCAGCTTTTATCAGTATGTCTCTTGGAGCATCTGGAAAACTTGTAACTGGTGTTTTTTTACTTAATGATGGAGTTCAATGAAGCAGCCTGCAGGATAGTCTGGCATCATCTTAAAACTGACTTTTTTTTTTGGTCGGGAAAAGGTGTATCTTGTGTCATGCAATATCATAGTTCACACATGCTCTCTGAAGTGTATAATTTTGCTTAAGAGCAAAGAAACCATTTTAAAACATTCCTATAACACATAATCCCATACATAATAATATGTAAATATTGATCTTTATTTTCAATGTATATACACTTTTAAGATTAACATATGAGGGGCTGTTAATATTTTGTAATATTTTTATATTCTTGTTACTGTAAATATTAAAAGATTGACTTCCTTTTTCTCTATCTTCAATACATTGTACACAGCAGCAAATTAACAATGAATGGGATTATGTGTAGCATGTTATCCACATGACTGCATGCAGTGTCTTTGGAAACTGTGCTCATTTGTACTACTGTCTAATTTTGCTACCCAGAGATCACACACAGTTTGTTTTTGAGATTGGTAGTATGTTTGTTATGAACACTACCTTTCTGTGGGCAGTTTACTTTTTACAGATGATGACAATTATACATGCTTGACATGACACTTTGCAGTATTTTGTTTAAGAATATCTAATTAATTATCATAGGATTTTTTTATTTGAGATTACTGCCTTACCATGACATCATAGGGCTTTCAAAACTTTATAGCCAATTATAAAGCAACAGCATACTAATTATTTTTATATCTTTGTTATTATTGTGATACTAATTTATACAGATACAAAAATATTTTTGATTTGTATATGTGTATATCTGATAAAAATGCGTAATAAACATTATTTGCTTTAGTACATTTTATTACTTGAAAAATGTAACTTTTTTTGTTTTTAGAGTTCATCAAACTGTTTACAAACTGTACTGCATCTAGTATCTATTATTAAAGGTTTGCACTTCAGGGGCTAGTATTTTTAATCTACCTGTAGAAATAATATCAATCAGTACATTATTGAAAATTATTGCTGAGCTCATCCCTGCAAGACGTGATATCTAAAATCAGACTTCAGCTGGTTAGAAAAATAACACAAAGGCAGGAAACTAAAGAAACAAAAAATGTGTTCGCTCCTCTGATGGTGTATTATGAGTTACCTCCAAAATGCCCATTAAGAGCTAGTCTGTGGTATTTCACTAAAGTTACACATAAAGCTGCTGCCGTGCTCTATACAAAATTGCCTACTAAGTGTTTTCTTTGATAGTGGGAGAGCATACAGTACTCCCACATTTTGTTTTAAGAGTAAGTACAATCTCCGTTGCAGTGTGAATGATGATTAGTTTTTGTGAATTTTTACTACCTTTTACTCCTCTACCCTAACAAGACTTGCCAACTTTAGATAACAATAGGTTGCTTACAAAAGAAAAAGATGGTTTACTTTTAAGAGTAAACTATGTATACAAACTTCCTCCATTTATTTCCACGATACATGACTACAATAATGTTGTGTTAAAGAAAGACTTCTTTGGCCACATCACAAAATGTACACATTTCTACTCAGTTAAGATGCAGATAACCAACTTGGTATGTGCCCTAAAGCTATCATCAAAGCCAGGATTTTCACATTTCAGTTTTAGATTACAAGTATCTATGAGTTACATTGTTTTGGTCTTCAGTCCTGAGACTGGTTTGATACAGCTCTCCATGCTACCCTATCCTGTGCAAGCTTCTTCATCTCCCAGTACTTACTCCAACCTACGTCCTTCTGAATCTGCTAAGTGTATTCATCTCTTGGTCTCCCTCTACGATTTGGTAGCGTTCTCGCTTCCCACGCCCGGGTTCCCGGGTTCGATTCCCGATGGGGTCAGGGATTTTCTCTGCCTCGTGATGACTGGGTGTTGTGTGCTGTCCTTAGGTTAGTTAGGTTTAAGTAGTTCTAAGTTCTAGGGGACTGATGACCATAGATGTTAAGTCCCATAGTGCTCAGAGCCTCTCCCTCTATGATTTTTTACCCTCCACCCTGCCCGCCAATGCTAAATTTGTGATCCCTTGATGCCTCAGAACATGCCCTACCAACCAGTCCCTTCTTCTTGTCAAGTTGTGCCACAAACTCCTCTTCTCCCCATTTCTATTCAATACCTCCTCATTAGTTATGTGATCTACCCATCTAATCTTCAGCATTCTTCTGTTGCACCACATTTCGAAAGCTTCTATTCTCTTCTTGTCCAAACTATTTATCGTCCATGTTACACTTCCATACATGGCTACACTCCATACAAATACTTTCAGAAACGACTTCCTGACACTTAAATCTATACTCAATGTTAGCAAATTCCTCTTCCTCAGAAACGCTTTCCTTGCCATTTCCAGTCTACATTTTATATCCTCTCTACTTCGACCATCATAAGTTATTTTGCTCCCCAAATAGCAAACCTCCTTTACTACTTTAAGTGTCTCAGTTCCTAATCTAATCCCCTCAGCATCACCCGACTTAATTCGACTACATTCCATTAGCCTCGTTTTGCTTTTGTTGATGTTCATCTTTTATCCTCCCTTCAAGACACTGTCCATTCCGTTCAACTGCTCTTCCAAGTCCTTTGCTGTCTCTGATAGAATTACAATGTCATCGGCGAACCTCAAAGTTTTTATTTCTTCTCCTTGGATTTTAATACCTACTCTGAATTTTTCTTTTGTTTCCTTTACTGCTTGCTCAATATACAGATTGAATAACATCGGGGAGAGGCTACAACCCTGTCTCACTCCCTTCCCAACCACTGCTTCCCTTTCATGCCCCTCGACTCTTATAACTGCCATCTGGTTTCTGTACAAATTGTAAATAGCCTTTCGCTCCCTGTGTTTTACCCCTGCCACCTTTAGAATTTGAAAGAGAGTATTCCAGTCAACATTGTCAAAAGCTTTCTCTAAGTCTACAAATGCTAGAACGTAGGTTTGCCTTTCCTTAATCTTTCTTCTAAGATAAGTCGTAGGGTCAGTATTGCCTCACGTATTCCAACATTTCTACAGAATCCAAACTGATCTTCCCCGAGGTCGGCTTCTATAAGTTTTTCCATTCGTCTGTAAAGAATTTGCGTTAGTATTTTGCAGCTGTGACTTATTAAACTGATAGTTCGGTAATTTTCACATCTGTCAACACCTGCTTTCTTTGGGATTGGAATTATTATATTCTTCTTGAAGTCTGAGGGAATTTTGCCTGTCTCATACATCTTGCTCACCTGCTGGTAGTTTTGTCAGAACTAGCTCACCCATGGACGTCAGTAGTTCTAATTGAATGTTGTCTACTCCCGGGCCCTTATTTCGACTCGGGTCTTTCAGTGCTCTGTCAAACTCTTCACATGGTATCGTATCTCCCATTTCATCTTCATCTATATCCTCTTCCATTGCCATAATATTCTCCTCAAGTACATCGCCCTTGTATAGACCCTCTATATACTCCTTCCACCTTTCTGATTTCTCTTCTTTGCTTAGAACTGGGTTTCCATCTGAGCTCTTGATATTCATACAAGTGGTTCTCTTTTCTCCAAAGGTCTCTTTAATTTTCCTGTAGGCAGTATCTATCTTACCCCTAATGAGATAAGCCTCTACATTCTTACATTTGTCGTCTAGCCATCCCTGTTTAGCAGTTTTGCACTTCCTGTCGATCTCATTTTTGAGACGCTTGTATTCCTTTTTGCCTGCTTCATTTACTGCATTTTTATATTTTCTCCTTTCATCAATCAAATTCAATATTTCTTGTGTTACCCAATGATTTCTACTAGCCCTTCTCTTTTCATCTACTTGATCCTCTGCTGCCTTCTACTTTATCTCTCAAAGCTACCCATTCTTCTTCTACTGTTTTTCTTTCCCCCATTCCTGTCAACTGTTCCCTTATGCTCTCTCTGAAACTCTGTACAACCTCTGGTTTAGTCAGCTTTTCCAGGTCCCATCTCTGTAAATTCCCACCTTTTTGTAGTTTCTTCAGTTTTAATCTACAGTTCATAACCAATAGATTGTGGTCAGAGTCCACATCTGCCCCTGGAAATGTCTTACAATTTAAAACCTGGTTCCTAAATCTCTGTCTTACCATTATATAATCTATCTGAAACTTGTCAGTATCTCCAGGCTTCTTCCATGTATACAGCCTTCTTTTATGGTTCTTGAACCAAGTGTTAGCTATGATTATGTTGTGCTCTGTGCAAAATTCTACCAGGCAGTTTCCTCTTTAATTTCTTAACCCCAATCCATTCTCACCTACTAAGTTTCCTTCTCTCCTTTTTCCTACTACCAAATTCCAGTCACCCATGACTATTAAATTTTCATATTCCTTCACTATCTGAATAATTTCTTTGAATTCATCATACATTTCTTCAATTTCTTCGTCATCTGCAAAGCTAGTTGGCATATAAACTTGTACTACTGTAGTAGGTGTGGGCTTCGTGTCTATCTTGGCCTTTCCCTAAATCAATCCAGGCAAATGCCGGGATGGTTCCTCTGAAAGGGCACGGCCGACTTCCTTCCCCATCCTTCCCTAATCCGATGAGACCGATGACCACGCTGTCTCCTTCCCCAAACCAACCAACCAATCTATCTTGGCCACAGTTCGTATTATTGAATAAAAAGACCTTGTTTCACAAAGCACCAAGCATCCAGCACACGTTGGTCTGTTGTTTACCCATATGATTTTGAACACATCCCTATTGGGTTTTGAACATTTTTGATCAAATTCTATATTGATTTCTGAATGAATCGTAAGTTGATTTTTGAATGCGTGCATAGTGTACTTGATGTCCCTGCGAGGGGAATCCCCGTCGCATCTAGAAATAAACTTTCCTGCAAAAGAAAGGGGACGGGTCTACGTGCAATACTCGCTGTCGACTTCTTTGACATTGCAATGCAATTTTGTTCACATGTAAGGGTGAATGACAATCGCTGTTTATGTGGTTGACTGGGTTTGCAAATGATCAGTGTTTTTTATAATTACTAGTGAATTCCAGGAAATAAACGACTAACAGGCAACAAAGATTACGTATTGTCTTCTCAGTGATCCAGGAAAATGAAATTTTGACAGAAAACTTTTGGCCAGGCCGCTACACTACTAAGGGCCAGTCGTACAGTCTCCAGCTAGCAGCCACTAAAGTTCTATTCTGGAAGTAGCACAGAAAACGCGTTGTACAAACACATAATAACGCCTAACCGGAGAATAAATGCGGGATAACTAAACCGGTGAATGCTGCAAATACATAGAAAGAAAGATGCTTTATTATTTAGCTACAATATAGCAGGACAGCAACTGGAAGCAGTTAATTCCATAAATTATCTGGGAGTACGCATTAGGAGTGATTTAAAATGGAATGACCATATAAAATTAATCGTCGGTAAAGCTGATGCCAGACAGATTCATTGGAAGAATCCTTAGGAAGTGCAGTCCGAAAACAAAGGAAGTAGGTTACAGTACATTTGTTCACCCACTGCTTGAATACTGCTCACCAGTGTGGGATCCGTACCAGATAGGGTTGATAGAGAGAGAGAGAGAGAGAGAGAGAGAGAGAGAGAGAGAGAGAGAGAGAGAGAGAGAAGATCCAATGGAAAGCAGGATCATTTAGTAATCGCAAAAGCGTTACGGAGATGATAGACAAACTCCAGTGGAAGACTCTGCAAGAGAGACGCTCAGTAGCTCAGTACGGGCTTTTGTTAAAGTTTCGAGAACATACCTCCATCGAAGAGTCAAGCAGTATATTGCTCCCTCCTATGTATATATATGGCGAAGAGACCATGAGGATAAAATCAGAGAGACTAGAGCCCACACAGAAGCATACCGACAATCTTTCTTTCCATGTACAATACGCGATGGAATAGAAGGGAGAACTGATAAAGGTACTCAAAGTACCCTCTGCCACATACTGTCAGGAGGCTTGCGGAGTATGGATGTAGATGTAGATGTCAAACTGGCTGACTGGAGCAGGAGAGGCAGCACAGGACTTTTTAATTTCCACTGGTCTGAATATAGTTTGATGGCACCCGCCCATTACAAAATATTACACGTTTGAATTCCACAGAGCGAAATACATAGACATGCGATGGAAGAATGCTGTGTGAAGAGGTGTGGCACTGCACTTTGGCACACTTAAGACCAAATAACATGTCTTACGTTCCCTTGAACATATATGTTTCATGTATCAGACTCTTCAGAAAGGTGTGTGCTACAAAATGAAGATTTTTTGAAAAGTCGATTTTTTTAAATTTTTGGCGTCCTGCCTCAAACGCTCCAGGGAGGGGAGCGCCACTGTCTGATGTTGTCCCGGTTCGGAAATATTGTAGATGCGGACCTGATGCACAGAGCAGTCTGAGTTGTGGGGAGGTGGTAGTCTCCACGTGACCTGTGTTTACATTTGTTGATTTTGTTGTTTCATCTTCGTTTATTGCTCTCACGACAAATGAAAACAAAACTGATTTCTGTGGCCGGCAGCTATCAAGTGAATTAAAATTCATTCATATAATTACGGAAGGCTAAAATATGTTATTAGTTTCAGATTTTGTTTCCACCTTTCTGACAGTCAAGCGTTAATCGCCTTGCTGAACAATGAAGTTTTTTTTGTCGGTTTGTAAAAGAAATTTGACTTTCATTAATCTTTTCTGCTGAGGCGGTCAATTTATTTGAAACGAAGTGTTTAATTCCACACTATTGGCTAGTTTCAACTGTTTGCTGCATTTCAAGTTCATGTTTTCATCTTCTAGCATGTATGGCATTATGCCATAATAAAGAACCAAACATGAGATAATATGGTACTGGTACTCCAAGAAAATTTACATCTGAATATGGACATACAAATGTGCACTTTAAGCCGAATTACCTTTTAATATGATATCAATATAATAGAGGGAAACATTCCACGTGGGAAAATTTTTAATATGGTTCACAAAATTCCCATACTCTTGGAGTATCCGCTAATGTCTTGTTTCTTTTATGACATAATGTAAGATCTTTTAATGTTTTACACGTATGGGCTTCCTGCGTCTTCGTAGCTGAACAAGCGTGGCGATGCCTGTCATCTGGCGCAACTGCTGAAATGAATCTATTTCTAACAGGTCACGGGAAAGTTTTCGGAATGGATGTTGAAAAGCTTTATTTTCAAGTAAAGTAAATTTCCTTTTACACGAGATGAACTCTGTGCGCGAATGTCCAATAAATTACTTAAATCAGAGCGCTTGACTCTGATTCAAAAATCAAATCTTTGAGGACGACCATTTAGAATATTTTCGAGCCCAGAAGATCAGACATTTATGTCGTTGTTAAAAATTTTACTGGCACATTTGTGTGATTTATCTTAAAGTGTAACACGCGCAAAAAAAGATCAACATTATGTGTGAAAGTTTAGCTTCTCTTGCAGCGTATTTATCCAACATTATACGTGAAAGCTTTTCTTCTCTTGTAGCAATGCTATGTATATTAATTTATACCATTACCTTTTCCTATTTGTGTGTTCGCACTGCTTAACAGTGGTGTCGCTATTGGCTGACTACATCACATGTCCTATGCTCCGAATATCTGCTGTCATCGATTGGCGAGATGGCTTGACATGGGCTACGACTGGCTTACAAAAGTGCATCGTAATCTCGATTTCAATCCTTCGGAAAATAACATGCGGTGTTTGGTGGAATTCGTATTTATACTTTCGTAATACGAAAGTATGCAGTGTACATGTTGCTGCACATCAGACATCTTTCCAAAATGTGATTTTCCCCTGAGTTTCGGTTTCTAAAGTGCTGGGAAATTCTACGCTGGTGTATAAAACCACAACCATTGAAAGGATTAATAAGTTTTACAGTTCCGAGGAAAGGTATACTGTTACTTAACAGGGAAAATGTGTATTTTCATCCGGGAGAAAGTGTATTTTAATCCAGGAAATCTTTTTGCTTGTCCATGTGTACACCCTTGCCCCATAAAACAGTTTATTAAATAATTTTTGGGACATTGACCTTAAGCTGTGACTGGGAAAAACTAGGAGGCATGAGGCTGCTCTGCGTACACAGAGGACCTACTACTGGTGATGGCAGAATCAAACTAGGAAACAACTTCAAAGGCATTCCACAAATGTTGCAAAAATGGTGTACAAACTGTAAGCACCAGATTGTCATACTCAAGGTAGTTTAGCTAGTGTTAAAACAGGAAAAAGACAAAAGAGCATTAGATATCTGGAGCTGCTGTTTGAAGAGAGAGAATTCTTCCTCCCACATACCTGCAAAAAATGGTTTTTTATGTAGCAGACAAATTTACAAATGTAGGACTGAAGCATCAGAACATATCACAAGGCCGTTGCAGCATCTACTGTAGATTACAGAGGTAATGTCACGGCTCATAGACTCCAAACAGTGTCGTTTACTACTCTGTTCCTGCATTGCAGTTTGAAAGACAGCAAAATTCTCTGACTTGTGTATCTGCCTTTCAACAACTCGGTGCCTCTACAATTCAGTGAATTATTATCTTTCTTCTTAAATTATTTATTACTACTCAGCAATCAAAGTATTGCACTCACTCATCCCGAAGTTCTGTTTAAAGATTATGTAACAGTGGAAAGTCCAGATTGATGGACAACAGGGTACAGGGGGAGGTTGGGGAAACAGTGTTGCATGGCAGAGCATGCAGGGTAGAGATGGGCAAACTTGTTCATCCTTGGGAACTAGTTCAGTGCTGATCGTTCTTTTTTGGGAACCGCTCATTTTTACTCATTCACAGTTCATTTGTGCTTAGTATATGGTTCTTCTGAAAAACTGAAAACTAGTAGTGTAGGTGACTGAAGGATGGAGGGCACCAAGAGGGGGCACTTGCCTCCCCTAGAATATAGAGTTTTTATTCGTTACCGAATTCTTACACACTTTTAGAAGTAACTTCTGCGATTGTGCAGAACCTCTCGTTTAGCCAACCATAGCCTTGTGTGGCTGATTGCAGGGTAATAATATAGGGTGGCACACGGAAAACCAGCCCCGAGTACAGACTGCTCGCCAATAACGGACGATGTGTTGCCTGTTACGAGCAGATACAACAAACAGACAAACATGTAATAATTAGGCAGTGAAGAAATAACAAACAAATGCAAGCAACAATTGCGAAACAATCGATGACGATGTGTAGAGAGCTGGAGAAGAGAACATGAAAATCTCACGTGACACACATGGGCTATAGCTTATGTAGTCTTGTAAACTTGTTGGCGGCTGTTTCCCAACTTAATAGACCATAAGTGTCTTGTATAAAATTCTTTGTTTTGACTTCCACTACATAGCTATGCTATGTTGTGAACAATAATTGTTTACACCCATTATATACTTTGCATTGTCTCTGAGTTCGTAAGCGAAGTAGAGACTTTATGGCAGCATAAAATAAAATGTGGTTTTCTCGTACTTGCGTCACACGCTTAGTAAAAATTAGGTTTTTATGTTGCATTATTAAAGTTAATGCAGCAATAATATAATTAAGTTCGCAGTAACAAAGTTTTTGGTTTGAAAGCTCCTTCTGAACCTTCCTAAATGTGATGTTTTGTATATGAAAGATACATGAAAATTGTTTTATATGAATTTTCTTACACTAAAAATTAAGCAAATTATTGAAAGTTAGCTGCTAAATCAAGTCGATGAAACCAAAAAATATATGAATAACAAAAAAAACTTGCCTTGTTATAAATATGTCTTCTGCTGTTCATCGATATTATGAAGTGAGCTGATATGCCCTTTTACCTGAAAAGATGTACCTATTTCATACAACGTAATTTTTATGTAATTTACGTAACTATAAAATAATTTTTGATTACCGGTCGTGGACACTGAATAGCCAGAACCAAGTGCAAGAACAGTTTGGAACACATGTAAAATAGGCAAGCGCAGTGAACGAAACGAACAACTGGATACTGAACTAACTAGGAGCGATCGGCAGTGGAACTGAGACAGGTGGTCATACGAAGAACGATGGGTGCAGCCGAGGGAAACCGAGACTGAGACGAGCACACGACCAAGGCTGGAACGAGAACTGCCGAAGTGACCGCCGCGACCGAAGTGAACTATGAACCGATTGTTCCTCATTCCCGGGAACTATAAGTAGACCGCCGCGACCGAAGTGAACTATGAACTGATCGTTCCTTGGAATTCGTTCCTCGGTCCTTTCGTTAAACATCTTGGTGAACTGTTCCTTTGCACCCGTTCGTTCGCGAACTACCCATCTCTAATGCAGGGACTAGAGGTGGGAGCCAAGGCCACCTGGTGCCGCGTGGGGGGAGAGAGGAAAGGGGAAAAAAGGAGCAGAAAGTGGAAAAGACTGATAGGTGCATTCACAAAAAGCTGTGCACAATAAGAGTGAGGGGGCACAAACTTGTAAGTAGAGGATGTGGGTGGTTCAAATGGCTCTGAGCACTATGGGACTCAACTGCTGTGGTCATCAGTCCCCTAGAACTTAGAGCTAATTAAACCTAACTAACCTAAGGACATCACACACATCCATGCCCGAGGCAGGATTCGAACCTGCGACCGTAGCAGCAGCGCGGCTCTGGACTGGAGCGCCTAGAACTGCACGACCACCGCGGCCGGCGAGGATGTGGGGACAGGAGGTTACCTCCCTCTGTAGTATCACTTCCTCCCAACTCACGTTCCCTCACCCTCATTGTGCACTGCTCTCTGTGAATGCACCCACCAATCTTTTCTCCTTACCTGCTCCTCTCCTTTCCCCTCCCTGCCTTTACTCTCCAACAGCCTCCTGATGCTGTACCGGGTAGCCTTGTCTGCCACATTTAGATCCTGCACACTCAGCCAGGCAGCACTGTTTCCTTTCCACCAACCGTACCCTGCCATCCATTCCCCTTTCCTGCTCCATTACTGACTGTTGCTCTAATTTGACATGTTTCAGTTTCAGCCTGATCTGAGAAGCCAGATTTGTGTTTGCGTGAGATGTGTTTGCTTGTATAACGGGGTGTTTTTCTTTTCTGATTAAGGCTTTGGCCGAAAGCTCAATGTGTAATAGTCTTTTCATTATGTCTGCCTGCTTCTCAACTTGTCATCTACACAGTGAGTAGCAATCTACCCTTCCCATAACTGTTAAAGACCTTACTTCATTTTTTGTTGCAATACAAGCTTCAACAGCATACTTCAGGAGATTTTGTATCTGTAACAAGTGAAGAAACCATCCACACTAAATAAACTCTTCTCCTGAATCGTTGGTGAGTAAATGCATCACAAACAATTTCTGTGTGACAAAGATTTTGAAATTCCAGTTCTTAAACTCACATTTTGCACTGTTCCTTTCTATGTCATTGGTGTATATAGATCCCCCTGTGGAACTTTTGATGCTTTTCTGAAGTCACTTGGAGCGTTAAGTAAATTAATGACAGGTTGTAGACACACGAATCTTGTCATACTGGGAGATCTGAACATCAACACTTTACATGATGGTCAAGAAAGCAAATGTTTTGCCGATTGTATCCTGTCTTATGGGGCTAAAGATCTTGGACTAGTATCCACCAGAATAGCTAATACACATAGTGGTTCAATTGATCATGTTATCACAAATCATGACCACATCATCTCAACAGATATCATAAATGATCACCCCTCGGATCATTTAGGCCAAACGTTAGTGCTAAAACGTAATACCAAATTCAAACCAAGAAAAATGTACGAGCACAGGCGAATACTATCTGCAAACAACATTGCTACACCAAGACGTAGTTTAAGCCAGGAATCATGGAAATCAGTTACGACTACCACTGGGGTCAACAATAAATGGAACATGTGCAGAGAAATTCTGACTGGGCACTTAAATAGATCCATGCCTGTAAAAAAAGGGAGTATCCAGAAAAATCCGCCTTCAAAATCAAAACCTGTGCTGATAGATTATAAAACAAAAGATCTGAAAGCAAAAATGAAAACATGTATAGTTTACACAGACTGACTAACTCAGAGTTAGATAAAGAACTCTACAAGCAGTACAAATATAAGTACCGGAAAAAAGTCGGGAGATAAAAATCAGAATGAATCAGCGAACAGGTACGAGGTTCATCTAATGTTGCAAGGACTTGCTGGGCAATTGTAAATAAAATCAGAAACAATGAAACAAAAACTAAAATTAATAATGTAAAATTAACAGTGAATAGTCATGAAATCTCTGATCCCCTTCTAGTCAGCAATATTTTTATAATTACCTCATAGATGCTGTCAAAAATGATGTCTCTATGAAACAGGATATACAGTACACTATCTACAGTAAGCACATATGACATTCTGCATCTTATTGATAGCCTCAGAAACAAAAAATCAGCAGGATTAGATGAAATTTCTCCATATCTATTGAAGAAATGCAAACATAAACTAATGAAACTGCTAGTTCATCTGATCAACTGTGTACTTGAAGGTGGTGTGTTCCCTGACAAGTTGAAACTAGCTGTAGTTAAACCAATACAAAAAGGGGGAAATAAAGTATGTTAAGAACTACAGACCCATTGCCCTACTCTCAACTTAAAGCAAACTGATAGAGAAAATAATATTTTAAAAAATCCTGAAACATTACAACAATGTTGACATATTAAGCGATTTCCAGCATCGTTTCAAAAGAGCTTGAAGTACCACGTCAGCAGCTGTACAATTTGTCCATCATGTACTTGAAGAAATAAATGAAAAATCCCAAGCAGCAGGAGTATTCCTGGACCTCTCAAGGGCTTTTGATAGAGTACTTCATCATGTGCTCATATCAAAAATTGTGAAGAGTGGTGTCACTGGAAAACTTATGCAATTGCTAGAAACACATTTAAAGGGTAGAGAGCAGTGCACAGAGATTATGTACTCATTGAGAAATACTGGAGAGGAGAAATTCAAGTATAAGAAATATACATTTTGGTGTTCCTCAGGGCTCCGTTTTTAGGTCCAGTCCTATGTAAACGATTTCCCAACTTCTCTTGACAATAAGCAATTGATCACTATGTATGCAGACAATACATCTGGTATCTGCTATGCAGACAGTGAGCCCAGCCTAGTTGAAGAGATACATAACTTTATTGAAAAGGCAAGAGCTCACTTTGAAAGAGACAATCTAAAAATAAACATACAAAAATAATTTTATTCATTTTAAACCAAGTGGTCCAAATGTACAAAATACTGTGACTGATGAAACTCTAGCAAGAAACTGTGCAGTTTGTAAATTCTTGGGTTCATGCATAGATCATTGACTTTCATGGAAGCAGTAAGCTGATTATGTCTGTAAAAAAGTAACACCCAGTGTATATGTATTAAGATTATCACCATTATCTTAATTCTGAAACCCTTAAGGACTGTATATTATGGATTAGTATACCCTTTTTTGCCCTATTGAATAGCACTGTGGGGTAGGACTTGCCAAATTAATACTAAAAGGAGTTTAACACTGCAGAAGCAAGCCTTGCAGATTGTAGCAAAAGTAAAACCAGGAACTACTTCTAACCCCTATTCATTAGACACAATATTCTCACAGCTTATGCTACGCATATACTAGAAACTCCTCCCCCCAAGAACCATGGACCTTGCTGTTGGTGGGGAGGCTTGTGTGCCTCAGCAATACAGATAGCCTTACCACAATGGAGGGGTATCTGTTGAGAGGCCAGACAAACGTGTGGTTCCTGAAGAGGGGCAGCTTCCTTTTCAGTAGTTGCAGGGGCAACAGTCTGGATGATTGACAGATCTGGCCTTGTAACACTAACCAAAACAGCCTTGCTGTGCTGGTACTGCAAACGGCCGAAAGCAAGGGGATGCTACAGCCATAATTTTTCCCGAGGGCATGCAGCTTTACTGTATGGTTAAATGATGATGGCGTCCTCTTGGGTAAAATATTTCGGAGGTAAAATAGTCCCCCATTCAGGTCTCCGGGCAGGGACTACTCAGGAAATTGTCGTTACCAGGAGAAATAAAACTGGCATTCTACGGATCGGAGTGTGGAATGTCAGATCCTTTAATCGAGCAGGCAGGTTAGAAAATTTGAAAAAGGAAAATGGATAGGTTAAAGTTAGATATAGTAGGAATTAGTGAAGTTCAGTGGCAGGAGGAACAAGACTTTTGGTTAGGTGAATACAGGGTTATAAATACAAAATCAAATAGGGGTAATGCAGGAGTCAGTTTAATAATGGATAAAAAATAGGAGTGTGGGTAAGCTACTAGAAACAGCATAGTGAATGCCTTATTGTGGCCAAGATAGACATGAAGCCCACACCTACTACAGTAGTACAAGTTTATATGCCAACTAGCTCTGCAGATGACAAAGAAATTTAAGAAATGTATGATGAAATCAAAGAAATTATTCAGATAGTAAAGGGAGACGAAAATTTAATAGTCATGGGTGACTGGAATTCAGTAGTAGGAAAAGGGAGAGATGGAAACGTAGTAGGTGAATATGGATTGGGTCTAAGAAATGAAAGAGGAAGCCACCTAGTAGAATTTTGCACAGAGGATAATTTAATCATAACTAACACTTGGTTCAAGAATCATAAAAGAAGGTTGTATAAGTGGAAGAAACCTGGAGATACTGACAGGTTTCAGATAGATTATATAATGGTAAGACAGAGATTTAGGAACCAGGTTTTAAATTGTAAGACATTTCCAGGGGCAGATGTGGACTCTGACCACAATCTATTGGTTATGAACTGTAGATTAAAACTCAAGAAACTGCAAAAAGGTGGGAATTTATGGAGATGGGACCTGGAAAAGCTGACTAAATCAGAGGTTGTACAGAGTTTCAGGGAGAGCATAATGGAACAATTGACAGGAATGGGGGAAAGAAAAAGAGTAGAAGAAGAATGGGTAGCTTTGAGAGATAAAGTAGAAGGCAGCAGAGGATCAAGTAGATGAAAAGACAAGGGCTAGTAGAAGTCATTGGGTAACACAAGAAATATTGAATTTAATTGATGAAAGGAGAAAATATAAAAATGCAGTAAATGAAGCAGGCAAAAAGGGATACAAGCGTCTCAAAAATGAGATCGACAGGAATTGCAAACTGCTAAACAGGGATGGCTAGAGGACAAATGTAAGAATGTAGAGGCTTATCTCACTAGGGGTAAGATAGATACTGCCCACAGGAAAATTAAAGAGACCTTTGGAGAAAAGAGAACCACTTGTATGAACATTAAGAGCTCAGATGGAAACCAAGTTCTAAGCAAAGAAGGAAAAGCAAAAAGGTGGAAGGAGTAGATAGAGGGTCTATACAAGGGCGATGTACTTGAGGACATGATTATGGCAATGGAAGAGGATATAGATGAAGATGAAATGGGAGATACAATACCGCATGAAGAGTTTGACAGAGCACTGAAAGACCTGAGTCGAAACATTAGAACTACTGACGGCCTTGGGAGAGCCAGTCGTGACAAAACTCTACCATCTGGTGAGCAAAATGTATGAGACAGGCGAGATAACCTCAGACTTCAAAAAGAATATAATAATTCCAATCCCAAAGAAAGCAGGTGCTGACAGATTTGAGAATTACCGAACAATCAGTTTAATAAGTCATGGATGCAAAATACTAAAGTGAATTCTTTACAGACGAATGGAAAAACTGGTAGAAGCCGACCTCGGAGAAGATCAGTTTGTATTCCGTAGAAATATCGGAACACGTGAGGCAATACTGACCTTACGACTTATCTTAGAAGAAAGATTAAAGGAAGGCAAACCTACGTTTCTAGCATTTGTAGACTTAGAGAAAGCTTTTGACAATGTTGACTGGAATACTCTTTTTCAAATTCTAAAGGTGGCAGGGGTAAAATACAGGGAGCGAAAGGCTATTTACAATTTGTACAGAAACCAGATGGCAGTTATAAGAGTCGAGGGACATGAAAGGGAAGCAGTGGTTGGGAAGGGAGTAAGACGGGGTTGTAGCCTCTCCCCGATGTCATTCAATCTGTATATTGAGCAAGCAGTAAAGGAAACAAAAGAAAAATTCAGAGTCAGTATTAAAATCCAAGGAGAAGAAATAAAAACTTTGAGGTTCGCCGATGACATTGGTATTCTGTCAGAGACAGCAAAGGACTTGGAAGAGACGTTGAACAGAATGGATAGTGTGTTGAAAGGAGGATATAAGATGAACATCAACAAAAGCTAAACGAGGATAATGGAATGTAGTCGAATTAAGTCGGGTGATGCTGAGGGAATTAGATTAGGAACTGAGACACTTAAAGTAGTAAAGGAGTTTTGTTATTTGGGGAGCAAAATAACTGATGATGGTCAAAGTAGAGGGGATATAAAATGTAGACTGGCAATGGCAAGAAAAGCATTTCTGAAGAAGATAAATTTGTTAACATTGAGTATAGATTTAAGTGTCAGGAAGTCGTTTCTGAAAGTATTTGCTTGGAGTGTAGCCATGCATGGACGTGAAGCATGGACGATAAATAGTTTGGACAAGAAGAGAATAGAAGCTTTCAAAGTGTGGTGCTACAGAAGAATGCTGAAGATTAGATGGGTAGATCACATAACTAATGAGGAGGTATTGAATATAATTGTGGAGAAGAGGAGTTTGTGGCACAACTTGACAAGAAGAAGGGACCGGTTGGTAGGGCATGTTCTGACGCAACAAGGGATCACAAATTTAGCATGGAGGGTAAAAATCATAGAGGGAGACCAAGAGATGAATACACTAAGCAGATTCAGAAGGATGTAGGTTGCAGTAAGTACTCGGAGATGAAGAAGCTTGCACAGGATAAAGTAGCATGGAGAGCTGCATCAAACCAGTCTCAGGACTGAGGACCACAACAACAACAACAACAAAATTTATAATGTCCTAGAAGACCTGCTAGTTGTGTTCTAATTAAATTTAAGTAGCTGGAGCTGTATTTTACCAATGCAATTGAATAACACAAAATTTTATTTAAAATTTTTCTTATTTATCTGTAGCAACAGTTTATCAATTGCAATATCTCAGTCACTTCAGCAGTTAGCCAATTTACCAGACACACTAAAAGTTTGCTCACAATTTGCAAAAAACCGTTGTAACTGTTATTAAGTCTCATCACACTTCCGAAAGCAATTTTGCTACTCGAATATAATGCCAGTGGGTTACGTATTCCTAGCTTAGATAAACCCAGTGAGTGAATGCTCAAAGGTCTATGAAGTAATGGATTGAAAGTAAATCTAATCTAACAGGTCAACACACAGAAACATTTGTAATTGTGGTCTACTGTTGATAAATGCAAAGTGTGGGGCCCACACAGTTCAGGAAACACAATTCTTTAGAAATGTCTGGACTCACGAGTCCTCAACCAATATCCTCAATTCACTCGACTGGAAACAGATTCAAAAAACTGTCTGGACTCCCTTGAGTCCCAGACAGAAGTTTTCCAATACAACCGAAATGAAACAGTCGTGAAAACACCTGAACTCTGTGGAGCGCCAGATCAAAGTGTACTGCTAATACAAAACAGCAACAACAGGGCTCTCTGGAGACCGAGACTCAAGTCCCACTAATTATCTGGAACCGCACATCTGGACTCTGTGGAGTCCATGACCTAAATCCCCTAATCCTCTCAATATCAGTTCCTAGCTTAACTATCATTCTCCCTTCCATAACGTTCAGTTCATCTGTTATTTGGTGGCCACCTCTGTGCATCTCCCACCTTTCCATTTTGTCGTCATTCCATGCTGTAAGATATGAAGTTATACAACTGAGACCCAACAGGCCAACCTTAACAGTTGTAACCAAACAAACATTATAATATAGATCACGCTAATATCTCATAAAACTTATTTTAATTTGAATTATTCCATTACCATGTATTTATTGTGTCACAGAATTCCGTACATAAATGCTCTCCACATTTCATTGATAGATACTGTCATTCATGTTTTGATTTGATGAGACAATTGACTTAAGACAGTAAGGGAAACAGCCAGTTTAATCCTGTTTCTGTCGACATTTCTTAGCTTTACGTGGATGGTCGGTCTCAACTGGGGCCAACAGTGTTCACAATGGATCTTTTGAAAATGATGCACAACAGGCAGACTCTCTGCTGTCTGTTCCTCCTATGGCACTTAAAAAATACACTGGATAACTAATACACACAGCCAGCTTTCCATGTGCTGGTGGAGAAATCGTGTGACCGTCTGGAGTATCAGAGGAGACAATGTCCTTTTGAAAGTCACTTTAAAACATGTGCTTTGGAAGTGTCTCGTCACCCTTCAGCGTATAAGAATTTCTGATCCGTTTGGTCAGAAAGCAACCAACTGATACGTAATTGTGCCTGCTGCTTACCCAACCCCTTGAGTAAGAATGTGTGTGACCATCACCTGCATAAGACAAGATACATTGGCCCTTGGTTAGTGCATTTAAGGTGCATGTCCCATTGCCAATGGTGTGGTCTTTACTATATATCATACTATACATCATACAACGGTTTGTTTAGTTCAAAGCATTCCTATAGTGGGCAATTCCTTCGGCTGTTAAAAAAAAAAAAAAGAACAATGTTCACTTTTGGGTTGAGTTTTGAGACACGCAGCCCACATTAGAGAAGTATGACCAAAACACGGCCTTTACAAAATACACAGGTTCATAAAACTGCTATTTTATGTTCTGGTCCATCTGCAACACATTTAGCTCATAGGTGCCTCATCTTGAAACAGTGTGTGAACCCTAGATGCAATCCTCTGCTTTACCAGCCAGCCCTGGTCTTCCAGCAGAGCCACTGCCACTTGGCACAATATGCCACCCTAAACATTCAGCCCTGTGTCCCCTGCTGCTGCCCACTTGCAGTAGAAAACATTACTGCTGCTCCTTTTGCAAGCTCTCAAGTTTAATTCTCAGATTAGTTCTGTGATTTATATGTGTCAGTTATCACTTCTTTCACCTCCGGCAGTGTTTGTTAACCATGAAAAATATGAAGTTGCACAGAGGTTTGGAGTCTATATTAAACTGTAGACTCGTAAGTGGCTGGGTAGAGCAAGCCAAAGGTAAGTTACCATCAACAGGACCACACCTAGTAAAAGACTGTGTGTTCAAACCAAGCTTCAGGTTGATGACAGCCTTAACACAGCAGACAAACAGCATACATTATAACTGATGAAGCTGCTGTGTTCTTCAGATTAGTGGCTTTCTGTGTAATTTACTAGATCATATTTAGCTGTCATTGACACAAGCAGTATTAAGCTGTATAGTGATTATTGTTAACGGAGTGTTCAGACTATAGTTCAAAGAACAGCTTCTCTTTTGTGAATGTAAAACATGATTTGTCACGCATCCCTGAAGAGACCTCTGTAGCAAGAATAATGAAATGTGGCCACATTGTGCATTTTGGATTGTGTGAGTGTGTTTACTTTAACTATAAAAAGAAAAGCAGCTCAAAAACTAGTAAAATCTTGCGTCACTCCTCAACTTTTCTTCAGTTTTGTTCATGCAGAGGAATAAAATATATTTTTGAATTCAGTTGCTTTGCTTTGTGTGTGTGTGTGTGAAAATGTGGTATATACTCAAAAGTCATGGTGCATATGATTTCCAATCTATTTTTAATATGTTGTTCTTTTGGATTAATTTCATTTGTCCATTCACATTGGCTTCTGAGTGAGTTGAATTACTGAGAAGTACTAACACTGCTGGCCGACGGTGTATGGTAATCGATCGTTGTTCTGTGCAGGACTCAGGTCATAGATCCCCACCTCGATTAACATTCCCATGTTTGAATTTCTATGAGCTCCTTTTGTATACTGCCCCAAAAACTGTTTATTCTCTGTATGCTCCTTGTCCATTTAAAGGCCTATGAATATTCTTTGCATAGGCTATATTCTGCTGTAGCCATTTTGTTCTCCAGAACAAGATGCTGATGTGATTAAGTTCTTTACTATCAGTGGTAGCCGCAAAAATAATTTTAACATTCTTCTTATCCAGATTTTTAAAGAGGTGGTCCTATGTGGTTGAGGAAACGCAGTCACTTCTTTCCATCTTCAGTGATTCTAGATGCTGTGAATTTTTCCCATTGTGCACTCTCAATCATGCTCTCATTATAGTTATTCTTCTGAAGAGCCTCTCTCAAATGTTTTATCTCTACTGGGAGAATTTTCTTGTCACTTATGACTCAAGCTCTGTGCTACATGAAAGTGATAATGCAGCGTTTCATTGGGGTAGATGGAGGTAATAATTGGATACGAGCCACAACAGGTCTTTGTGGGGCAGTTTCCTATACAGAACTTGCCCTGTATTGCTTCTAGTTTTTCTTTTCTAAATGTCCAGGAATGACAGGCAGACGTCTTTCTCCATCCCAGTAGTGAAATCTGTTCCCGTGAATACTGTTAATATGTTTCAAAAATTCTTCTAGTTTCTCCCTGCCATAATACCACACTACATAGTGTTACTGATGTACTTACAGGAATGCTCAAGTTTAGGGGAGTAGTTTTTATGAGTAGATCTTCAGTGTTCTCCATTCAGCTACAGTGGCTAGTAGGGACATCACAATAAGCGTGTTCATAAGTATACTTCACACACAGAAAATAAGCTGTGGTGAAAGAATGATAAAAGAGTGTCACCAATCTTATTCCACATGTTATTACAGTATCTCCAGCAAGGGTTGAGAGGTACAGTCAGTGACAGAATTTGCAAGTCCCTTTGCTTTTTCTTTACACTGTGTAAAAGGCAGTAAAGCTCTTCAGTACAGCATAAAATTAAAAAAGACGCAGTCTGTCACATCACATGTGTCTCTAGCATTCCTTACATGAAGTGAATAATGAGATGCCAAAAAGACTGAATTAAGAGTTAACACAAACTAATTTTAAGCAAAAACAGAAAGGTCCATTTTTCTAAGTCATAAAACGTGGAAGAAAATCGAGCATCATAACTAGTGATATCAACATTCTTCATGATGCAAACTATTTTATATGACATGATGTGCAGCTCATAAAATAATAGATATACTAACAGATCCACACTTCAATTTATCCATCTGTTTTAAGCTTTTCGAAACAGACACATGGTTTTCAACATCCATGTCATCATAGTTTCTGTGAATGGAGACAGCAGTATGACTTGACAGACTGCTGTTCAGACACATTACTTGACATTTCTTATTCATTGGGTTAAAACAGTGTAGTCATCACATGGAATTCAGTGAACTAGATAATAGGCAGCAAACTACAAACAATAACTAGTACTTAGAGGTTTGTCACCATCACACAGGAGTGAGGAGATGGACATTCAGTCTACTGCAAAGAATCTGATAAGGATAACTTCACAATAATATGAGACAAAAACCATACACTTATTTCTTTATTGGTATTGACATGATTTTATGTCCATATGCAAACTGGGTTATGTCTAAATGAAGTCATCATAATTGCACTAAGATAATGATAAATTTTTCCTATTGTTCCTTGTTGTCAAAGGTGTAACTAAAACGAAAGCTGCTAACCATCTGGACCAGGGCTGACAGCATTTATTCTTTGGTCACACAGTCGATAGTGACCATGTTTTACACCCTCTGTTACAAATCAGTAGAGGCCACAGACCCCCAACCATATTCAGGCTGGACATGTGACAATTTCTGCCCACTGGTTCTATCATTCACAAGGATGATGACGAGAATTATTTGTGTGGCAGGCTGCTGGTGATTTTCTTGAAACAATTTCATTCTGAGTGTCGTCTTGGCTAGTCATAAACACTTCTGGTAGATGTAGCAACTAAAATAATAATTTATATATATATATATATATATATATATATATATAAAAAAACAAAGATGAGGTGACTTACCGAACAAAAGCACTGGCAGGTCGATAGACACACAAACAAACACAAACATACACACAAAATTCAAGCTTTCGCAACAAACTGTTGCCTCATCAGGAAAGAGGGAAGGAGAGGGGAAGACGAAAGGAAGTGGGTTTTAAAGGAGAGGGTAAGGAGTCATTCCAATCCCGGGAGCGGAAAGACTTACCTTAGGGGGAAAAAAGGACAGGTATACACTCGCACACACGCACATATCCATCCACACATACAGACACAAGCAGACTTTAAATATGTCTGCTTGTGTCTGTATGTGTGGATGGATATGTGCGTGTGTGCGAGTGTATACCTGTCCTTTTTTCCCCCTAAGGTAAGTCTTTCCGCTCCCGGGATTGGAATGACTCCTTACCCTCTCCTTTAAAACCCACTTCCTTTCGTCTTCCCCTCTCCTTCCCTCTTTCCTGATGAGGCAACAGTTTGTTGCGAAAGCTTGAATTTTGTGTGTATGTTTGTGTTTGTTTGTGTGTCTATCGACCTGTCAGCACTTTTGTTCGGTAAGTCACCTCATCTTTGTTTTTATATATAATTTTTCCCACGTGGAATGTTTCCTTCCATTATATATATATATATATATATATATATATATATATATATATATATATATATATATATATATATAAAAAAAAACAAAGATGATGTGACTTACCAAACAAAAGCGCTGGCACGTCAATAGACACACAAACAAACACAAATATACACACAAAATTCTAGCTTTCGCAACCAACGGTTGCTTCATCAGGAAAGAGGGAAAGACGAAAGGATGTGGGTTTTAAAGGAGAGGGTAAGGAGTCATTCCAATCCCTGGAGCGGAAAGACTTACCTTAGGGGGAAAAAAGGACAGGTGTACACTCGCGCGCGCACACACACATATACATCCACACATATACAGACACAAGCAGACATATTAAAAGGCAAAGAGTTTGGGCAGAGATGCCAGTTGAGGCAGAAGTGCAGAGGCAAAGATGTTGTTGAATGACAGGTGAGGTATGAGTAGCGGCAACTTGAAATTAGCGGAGATTGAGGCCTGGTGGATAACGGGAAGAGAGGATATATTGAAGAACAAGTTCCCATCTCTGGAGTTCAGATAGGTTGGTGTTAGTGGGAAGTATCCAGATAACCCGGACGGTGTAACACTGTGCCAAGATGTGATGGATCTCATTTCAGGGCAGGATTTGAGGAAGTCGTATCCCTGCTGGAGAGCCACATTCAGAGTCTGATCCAGTCCCGGAAAGTATCCTGTCACAAGTGGGGCACTTTTGTGGTTCTTCTGTGGGAGTTTCTGGGTTTGAGAGGATGAGGAAGTGGCTCTGGTTATTTGCTTCTGTACCAGGTCGGGAGGGTAGTTGCGGGATGCGAAAGCTGTTATCAGGTTGTTTGTGTAATGGTTCAGGGATTCCGGACTGGAGCAGATTCGTTTGCCACGAAGAGCAGGCTGTAGGGAAGGGACCGTTTGATGTGGAATGGGTGGCAGCTGTCATAATGGAGGTACTGTTGCCTGTTGGTGGGTTTGATGTGGACGGACGTGTGAAGCTGGCCATTGGACAGGTGGAGGTCAACGTCAAGGAAAGTGGCATGGGATTTGGAGTAGGACCAGGTGAATCTGATGGAACCAAAGGAGTTGAGGTTGGAGAGGAAATTCTGGAGTTCTTCACTGTGAGTCCCAATTCCAAACTGAACAATCCATTGTCCTCACCCACCTAATCCTTCTCCTACACATCAACTCAGCCAATGAACACACCTGTCAACTCCTATCCTTAATAAAAGTCCTCAATCTTTCCTCTCCCACATCCACACCGGCTGTTCAGAGTATCCTCCTACAGGCCAACCGCAAATTAGGACTGCATGCCACCCTTCACCTCAAAAAACTATCCAATCTCCTGGTTTCCCACCTCCGGAAAGGCAACTCACTCACCCTTCACAACCTCTCCAGCAAACCTCCACCTCCTCTCATTGCACACAAACCCAGTCTCTTCCATCTACTCAATCTCCCACTTCCAGATCCACTCCCTCTAAAACCTCAAAATTCCAATCAACACAATCCGGAACCACAACACCCTAATTCAGTAGTTAACCTTTCCTCCAAACCTCTCTCCCAATCCAAAATCTCTGTCCTATCCAAAGGCCTCACCTTCAGCCCCACTCCCAGATTCAACCAAACAGCCCTCGTCAAAGATTTACTGTCCTACACTCGTACTCTCTGCTGGAAATATCACTTTGCCATGAAGAAAAATGATCCTAATCCTACTCCTAATGATCCAACTCCCCAAGACACTATCCAAATTGAACCCTGCCTGGAACAGTTCCGTCCTCCGTCTCAGCAGGACCCACCTCCTCTTCCTCAAAATCACCCTCTCCAAACCTTCCAGGAATTTCTGACTTCCAGCCTTGCCTCTCAATCCTTCTTAAAAAACCATAATCCTACTCCCAACATCACCACTGCTGAAGCCCAGGCTATCCAGGGGTTCCACGACCGTGGTACTTGATCGTCGGGAGTACGTGGCTGAGGGACTGCGTCAGCTTTCAGACAACACCACATACAAAGTTTGCCAAGGTTATCCCATTCCTGATGTCCAGGCGGAGCTTCAAGGAATCCTCAGAACCTTAGGCCCCCTACAAAACCTTTCACCTGACTCCATCAACCTCCTGACCCCACCGACACCCCGCACCCCTACCTTCTACCTTCTTCCTAAAATTCACAAACCCAATCATCCCGGCCGCCCCATTGTAGCTGGTTATCAAGCCCCCACAGAACGTATCTCTGCCTACATAGATCAACACCTTCAACCCATTACATGCAGTCTCCCATCCTTCATCAAAGACACCAACCACTTTCTCGAACGCCTGGAATCCTTACCCAATCTGTTACCCCCGGAAACCATCCTTGTAACCATTGATGCCACGTCCTTATACACAAATATTCCGCACGTCCAGGGCCTTGCTGCGATGGAGCATTTCCTTTCACGCCGATCACCTGCCACCCTACCTAAAACCTCTTTCCTCATTACCTAAGCCAGCTTTATCCTGACCCACAACTTCTTCACTTTTGAAGGCCAGACATACCAACAATTAAAGGGAGCAGCCATGGGTACCAGGATGGCCCCCTCGTACGCCAACCTTTTCATGGGTCGCTTAGAGGAAGCCTTCTTGGTTACCCAAGTCTACCAACCCAAAGTTTGTTACAGATTTATTGATGACATCTTCATGATCTGGACTCACAGTGAAGAAGAACTCCAGAATTTCCTCTCCAACCTCAACTCCTTTGGTTCCATCAGATTCACCTGGTCCTACTCCAAATCCCATGCCACTTTCCTTGACGTTGACCTCCACCTGTCCAATGGCCAACTTCACACGTCCGTCCACATCAAACCCACCAACAAGCAACAGTACCTCCATTATGACAGCTGCCACCCATTCCACATCAAACGGTCCCTTCCCTACAGCCTAGGTCTTCGTGGCAAACGAATCTGCTCCAGTCCGGAATCCCTGAATCATTACACCAACAACCTGACAACAGCTTTCGCATCCCACAACTACCCTCCCGACCTGGTACAGAAGCAAATAACCAGAGCCACTTCCTCATCCTCTCAAACCCAGAAACTCCCACAGAAGAACCACAAAAGTGCCCCACTTGTGACAGGATACTTTCCAGGATTGGATCAGACTCTGAATGTGGCTCTCCAGCAGGGATACGACTTCCTCAAATCCTGCCCTGAAATGAGATCCATCCTTCATGAAATCCTCCCCACTCCACCAAGAGTGTCTTTCCGCCGTCCATCTAACCTTCATAACCTCTTAGTTCATCCCTATGAAATCCCCAAACCTTCTTCCCTACCCTCTGGCTCCTACCCTTGTAACCGCCCCCGGTGTAAAACATGTCCCATGCACCCTCCCACCAACACCTACTCCAGTCCTGTAACCCGGAAGGTGTACACGATCAAAGGCAGAGCCACGTGTGAAAGCACCCACGTGATTTACCAACTGACCTGCCTACACTGTGACGCATTCTATGTGGGAATGACCAGCAACAAACTGTCCATTCGCATGAATGGACACAGGCAGACAGTGTTTGTTGGTAATGAGGATCACCCTGTGGCTAAACATGCCTTGGTGCACGGCCAGCACATCTTGGCACAGTGTTACACCGTCCGGGTTATCTGGATACTTCCCACTAACACCAACCTATCTGAACTCCAGAGATGGGAACTTGCTCTTCAGTATATCCTCTCTTCCCGTTATCCACCAGGCCTCAATCTCCGCTAATTTCAAGTTGCTGCTACTCATACCTCACCTGTCATTCAACAACATCTTTGCCTCTGCACTTCTGCCTCAACTGACATCTCTGCCCAAACTCTTTGCCTTTTAATATGTCTGCTTGTGTCTGTATATGTGTGGATGGATATGTGTGTGTGTGCGAGTGTATACCCGTCCTTTTTTCCCCTAAGGTAAGTCTTTCCGCTCCCGGGATTGGATTCATTCTACAATGACCAATCAATCTGGCTCTGTGCCCGAGAGACTTTCAAGCAGCGTATTCACCAGAAATACTTGCAAACAAAGATTCTTCCTGATGACCGCAACATTTTGTGCCTTGCACCTATGAGTTATACGGCACGCTGCTGCATTCAAACTGACCAGCATAAAATTATTTGTTGTTAAGGTTTGATTTTCTGCACTAAATACCTTCTATAATCTGAGTAAAAACAATGCAGTAACAACAGCAATGTGATTATTCCTAATGCAGCATATGACACAAGGAATATTAAAATATGTAATCTGAAAATGATAAGACTGCTACTCACTACATAGAGGAGGCACTGAGTCACAAACAAGCACAATGAAAAAGACTGCTGAACTTTTAAGCTTCTTGACAAAAACATCCATGCAAAGCGACCACTATCTCCAACACTGGGTCCCCAATCAGTGGATGGCCATACTTGCACTTTTGCTTGAACATTATCTGCTGCTGATGGAAAGATAGTATGCCTTTTACTGCTTTAAAAGAAAATATTGATTAAGCCCTAGCAAAAACATCTTAACAGCCTGCATCCATCACAGTTGGCATCTCAGGTGCCTTGCGGTCACAATATAAGAAAATGACAATATACAACAAAATACTTGTCAACACAAGCGACCACAAAACATCACTAATTAGCAAGCTATTTCACACTTTTGGTCTTGAAACACTCTGGGTCTATATGTGGTCCACAGTTGTACGAAGTAGGATTACAAGACTACCACAAAAGTAGGGAAAGGTAGCAGTAGCGGTAGACATGTAATGAAATCCAGTTAACAAATTATGCAGCCCCAAGGCAATATATTGTGTATTCACAAAAAAACTAGAAATTACCTTGGCAGAAGCAGAAAGAGCAGGCATTAACAAGCGTGCAATTCTGTCAAGTTTTTCATCTTTAGATCTACAGCATACTGCATCAAGGTAATGTGAACTTATGAAGGAGAAATGTCCTTAAAATTTTCTTACTGATTGTCAAACTGCTTGTAGCTCTGTCACAGAGGAGGTAAAAATTTGTCTCCAGCGAGACTGGAACTGACAGCTAACACGGTCTTTCCTTTGAAGGGTGAGAATTTTACTGCTAAGCTAGTGGACAACTGTAGTACTCTCTAATACTCCTTTACCCCCATGTTGGCTAAGACGAACAATTTGTGACTTAATATACAGGATGAATTATAGTTTCTGTTTGGAGCAAGCTTCCTGAATTCAGAAACATAAATTTGCCCAGTCTCTGTCATCTCTTAACTGAAACTCTTTCAGAACATTTAATCAATATGGCAATAAAATATCAAGCAAATGTAGCAGCACAGTTCTCAGTCACTCCAGGAAGTTGGTATATGGTCACAGAGTTGCCAAACATGTTCTGAGATGATATCCCTTATCAGCTTAGAGGCAGGAAGAATACATCCAAAGAGCTGAATGGCTTCTTGAGGGTCTTGTATCTGTGTTTCGAAGCCACAGAGCAACCAGCCAGCAAGTTGACCAAAAAAATAGACCAATGAATTTTATTCAGATTGCTTTAATTGTAGGTTAGAGCTAAAATGGGTTTACAAATAATTTTCAGATTCACCGACTACAATCTCAATACCATAAGTTATTTGGGCAGCCCTATTCTGTTTTATCCATACCGCAAACTGGAAAGGTAATTTGCCAGATACAATTCAATGGCTTGTTTGTTGGGTAGTTATAATACAAATTTAATCTTTCAAAGAAAGAGAATTACTCAGCTATACATTACTTTCACAACAACGCAGTACTCCCTATCTTGGTTGGCAGATAAATGACTTACACAGCCATGTGTTTCTGTTAGGGCTCATTCAATAATTTCCTTTAAGGCATTTGACATAAAGGCACAATCTCTTGTCATAAGTAAACATGTTCAATAGGTATTCTTGATGAGTCAGCTGATGATGTTCAAGTAAAAATTCATATATGGCCACCCATTGATTTGAATGAGAGAATGCATAAAGCCTTGTTTGTGCACTGGTGGTTCAGATCACAGTCGGGTCATCCTGGTTTGGATTTACCACAATTTCCTCAAACTGACTGTAGTGGCGTGGGCAAAAGATGGGGACCGATGTGAAATCCAAATGCTTGCTGTCACTGGCAAGCTCAGCACTTTCACCATGCCAGCAGCTCCATCCATTGCTGGGGCAATGACAGGCATTTCAAGACATTTCAATGGCACTTGGCAGCCATGTATGTGGTCTCAACTGCAACAAGATCTGCCTTGTCTTGTACAAAAGCTGGCCACCTTGCCAGGCTTGAACATAAAACATAGGTTTCAAATCAGCATCTGCTGTGTGTTGGGTGCCACTGCTACGCCCCAACACTCTTCCTGCTGCAGGCTGCCACCAGATGTGGTGAGGATTGATCCAGTGCCTTTCTAGTCACCAAGCCACAGGGCACATGTCAATGTCTGACACTTGCTCCAGCTGGGCCGGACACAGCTACGCTGCCAGCAGCATAACAACACACGATCACCAAATCTGGTACAGCATTATTGAGGTATGGCAACCTTGCAAGGCCTTGGCACTAATGGGGCAGCGGCTACTGTGATCCATGTGACACTGGTTCTCGCCATTTCGGTGCACACAATCGACATCTGACCACATCCATGGTGTGTGGACACCATGAGTCAACAACAAATCTCACTACCAGATGAGGGCATGAACCCTGTAACTGGTGTGGCTTGTTGGAGTACCAAAGAGTTTACATGCATGCCTTGTGTATTGCTGCAGTCACCTTCACCTATGATGGACTCCTGTAGCTGTTGAAAAGCCATTAAACTCACAATGCATAGCTGGGAGAACTGTCAATGTCCTGAACACAAAAGAAAAGGCTCTTCCATTTCCCCGTAGCAGTCAATGCACCCACAACCCACTACATGTTGCCACTCAATGAGGGACATGCATGTGAGCATCCATCTTGCTGCAGTGTTACATTTTGGTAACAGTAAGGGGATTGACAAAGTGCTACAGCCCTTGGGAACACAAATAAGTAGCAGAATATGTTTACTGCAACTGCTCGTTGGGTTGTTATTTCCATTGCCTTACCCCATTTCTGTGTAAAATATGTTGGAAATTAATTATGTTGGGGAGGTATAGGAAAGTGTACATAGGAGTTGGTTGTGTAAATAGTCAACCAGTGTAGACACAAATTAATGTTGCCAAGTAACTTAAAGGTTTTTGGAATTCTCCAAGGGTGACACTAGTAGAGATACGGTTTGATGTCCACAGAGTGCACGAGTTGTGTGACTAGTAGGGAAGTCGAAATTGTTGGCAGCACTGACAAGGTGAAATGTACATCACTGTCGCAACGTTATCTTATTGTTTGTGTTTTATGTCTTTGCATCATGTGGCATGCAGTGATCAAAGCAGCGATACACTGGAGGTACCTTATGAATATGACACAAATCATTGGCTCTGACTTTGTCAATTAAATTGCCCCAGGTTTACTGAGAAACAGTGCACATGATAGCACAAAATCTGCCTGGGATAACTGCCAGAGTCAGTGTAAGGGAAAACATATCAGGTATTAGGAAGAATTGAAGAGTTATAGTAAAGATGATGGGAGTTTTGACAAAGAAGGATTATGGAGTATTGCTGAGTGATGTTAAGGGACAAATGTTGCAGCTGGAAAAGTGCCTGTGGTTGAATACATCAGTGAGGTGTCAGGGCTCTTGAAGCACAATACTCTGGACAGGTCTCTTAGCTTGAGAGTTACAGTTTAAGTCATAGTTTTTTGGTTCTTATAGGCATTATAATGAGTCCACCACACATTCTTTACTTTTTATGTGTCATTTAGGTTTAAGTTCTTCCTGCCAAATTCTTGTACTTTTATTTCAAGTAACTGACTTCACAACATGTGATATTATGTTAATTGGTTAAAAATGTTATGTGTAGCATGGGAAACATGAAGGAAATATAGATGAAGAGTAATATATGTGAATATAGGTATAGGTTTAAAGTGAATGTATACATTTTCTGTAATTTTAGACAGGTCAAGTAGGAGTATTATCGTACAGAGATTACTTAAATGTGAGTGAAATTTCTGTTTTTCAGTTATGTGTAATGTTGTAATGTGTATAAAGGAAATTTAGCACGCTTAGTTTAGTCTGGCAACATGTTGATATTTTTGCAAAGTGTGATAATTAGGTTAAATACAATAAGTAATACTTTTTAAAGTTAGGGGGTAATACATGAGAAAGAGTGGATACATAGTTTTGTAATATTGTAGGTTTCTTCCCAGATTCCCACACTCCTATCCTTACGAGATGGTTTAACATTGCTTCTGAATGGACATGTGAATGTTATGGACTGTAAGTATTTTGTGGACTAGCTTCACCTAGAAACTTAGTGTGAGTGTGACACCATAGAAAGTGTTTCAGGAAGCAGTGAATAGACTGTGAACAATAAACCAATGTGTGAATGGTGTGAATAAAATTACCCATTGAAACTGAGGTGTAGTAGCATATATATCAGTTATCCTAGTGTCTGTACACATGAATAGTGCATAGTTTTCAGTATCTCTCACTGGCTAGAATCTTGATGTTCCTAATAGCGTCTGAGCCCAAGAAGGTGGAACTGCAAGATATTGTAAATATAAATAGGGGAACATATAGTACAGACATGTGGTAGCTAACTTAGAATTAAATTAATACTGTGTCTGTATTTGACAGTGTCTGTATAGTTTTGATATGATGTAACGTAAAATTTGTATCCCGGAATAGTGTTTTGTAAAATACGTAACAACAAGGCCACTGCATCTGACAGCACTACCAAGGTATGCCATCCTTTCAAGGCCTATTGGGGCAGCAGCTACTGGTGTCCTCATGATACTGCTTGTTGCCACTGTGAGATAAATGCCTAACCATGCCTGTGAAACATGGATGCCATGAGTTGATGATGGGCTGTACCACTGTACGAAGGCAAGCACCTATAACTGCTTAGCTTGTTAGAATAATAAACAGTTCGCATGCGTGCCTTCTGTCTTGCTGCAGCCACCTTCACCTGTGACAGACAACCATAGCCTTTGACAATGCATCAAACCCAAATGCCCAAGTGGGAGAGCCATCAGCGTCCTGATCATTAGAAGAATGGCTCTCCCTCCCTTCCGTAGCGGTCATTGCTTCCCCGACCAGTTGCAAGCTTAAAGCAAATGCTAGGATAGTTCCTTTGAAATATGGAGCCTAGTTGCATTGTTACTATCTCATTAACGGTGTGGGTATCACTCATTCTGGTTACTAGACTAAGTGAAACTGTGGTATTACAACTATGATCACAATGTGTTATGCTCTTCCATCTCAACATAATGGATGATCATCTTTTCACCTGAATGATGGTGTAAACAGTAGCAACACCACACCACAAACCGACATAATGAATTCTCTTTTTTTTGTTAACTGGTATAATTTGAATATTTATCTTGATAAAAATTTATTTTACTGCAAACTCTTCTTACCCATGCAGAAGAAAACAGCGAGATTTTGTGTAGCAGTGACATTTTATGTAAACTGAATTCTCGTCACTTGGTATTCTCATTAGTTAAACACCATAAAGTCATGTAGAAATTCACCAAAGTCAGCGTCTTTCCCTGCTGGAGATATTACAGCATCTAATATTATTTATCATTTCTTGACTAAATCTCAATGTATTTTAAGCATTTTGTTTTTCTTATGTATCATATAAATGGACAGTGTGTTGATATATTTCACAAGGAATTGTTGTATAAAATAAATATTCCGGCACCAAAATACACTAACGAAAAAAAATTGGAACACCAAAAAATAATTAATTTAGAGTAATGAAATTTTGGGAATACATTTTTCGAGGTAACATATTTAGGTGATTAATACCACAAGATCACAGGTTAATGCAAGTTCAAGGTAAGTCACTGTGAATGTGAAATGCTGGTACATTAATACCTGGCATAACAGAATGTTAAATACAAGTGTGCAATTGTGCCAAATGTTAGTTTGCAAGACAGAGTTCCATGCCTGTTGCACTTGCTCGGTCAATGCAGGTACGATTAATGCTGGTTGTGGATGACACTGGGGTTGTCATTCAATGATGTCCCTTATGTGCTCGATCTGGTGATCAAGCAGGCCAAGGCAACATGTTGACACTCTGTAAAACATATTGGTATGCAACATTGGTATGAGTGTGTGAGCATTATCCTTTTGGAAAACTCCACCTGGAATGCTGTTCATGAATGGCAGCACAGCTGATCGAATCATCAGACTGACGTACAGATTTGCAGTCAGGATGCTTGGGACTATCATGAGAATGCTCCTGCTGTCAAGCGAAACTGCATCGCACACCATAACTCCGGATGTAGGTGTGTTTAGCACATAGACAGGTTGGTTGCTTATCTTCAAGTGTCCTCTACCTAACCAACATATGGCCATTACTGGCACTGAGACAGTACCAGCTTTCATCTGAAAACACAACAGAATTCAACCATGCCCTCCAATGAGCTCTTGCTTGACATCACAGTCGCAAATGACAGTGGTTTGAAGTCAATAGAATGCACACCCAAGGCACCTGGAGTGGAGCTGTCCTTGAAGTAACTGATGTGCTACAGTTTGTTGTGTCACTATGGTGCCAATTGCTGCTGCAAATGCAGTACAACACACAAGAACCATACGCCGAACACTATGATCTTCGTTCTTGATAATGCCACGTAGCTGTCCAGAGCCAGGTCTTCTTGCAACCGTACATTCTCGTGACCACCATGGCCAGTAATCATTTACAGTGGCCACATTCCTGCCGCGTCTTTCTGCAATATCTCATAAGGAATATCCAGCTTCTTGTAGCCCTATTACATGACCTTGTTCAAACTCAAGTGAGGTGTTGATATTGGCGTCTTCGTCACCTTAAAGACATTCTGACTAACATGAACTAATCGTGTCCAGTCTTAAAGGTAACTAACGCTCATGATCATTACAGCATGTATTTAAAACAAACCTGTTTTGCATCCATAGTGACAACACTAGCACCACTATTATGCAACTGGTGCAAAATTAGAATAGTCATCATCTTTCAGATGTAGAAACACAACTACCGACCTTCGTTTATGATTCACAACTCCTTTAACTCCTTCTTAGTGTTGCAATTTTTTTTGCCACCAACAGTGTATTTTCAATAATACTTCTTCATTGTGTCTGGCTTTTAATTGCTTCAGAACAATCACATTAATATATAATAGCGGACCACATCCAAAATCAAACTTCATGACTAGCAAGATTATAATCTTTCCATAGTTTGGGAGCACGACGGAAGTTTTGCCATTGACTGTATAGACCAGTGGTCATCAAACTACAGCCCGCGGGCAGCATGCTGCCCAGATCATGTTTTTGTGCAGCCCGCGACCCTCCTCGGCTTTGCACGGGTAGCATTAGTTATCCACTTGTCTGGCGTAGCGGTGTTTTGTTTACGGAAACTGCGTAGAATTGTGATTAAAGTTGAGGAAGTAAATAGGTAACTGAAAACCATCCCCCACTTTCATTTAATGTGCCACTTGCCGGTGTTCCGCAGCGTTAAAGGCAAGAGTGGCCTGCTAGCCAATAATGTGAGCCAGCATCAAACGCGCTGTGTGCTCAAGGCAGCTCATTTGTCGGCAGCGGGCTTGTCCCACAGCCGCCTCATTGTTAGCCTTGTCATGTCAGTGCATCAGTCGTGAACTAAGTTTCAGCCTGATAATAAGGAAACTGGTCTACAGTTTTCTATATTTGTTTTGTCTCCTCTCTTATGGATAGGGACCACTTCATCAATTTTTAAACTGTCTGGAAATATGCCTGTCAGAAAAGATGAATTTACTATATCTGCAAGAGGAAGTGAAATGTTTTTAATACACTTCTTTATGATGTAATCAGGAATACCACCAATCCCTGAGAACATTTTCCTATGAGCTGATGCAGCACTGTTGATTTCATCTGCGGTTGTTCCATCAACGTAGATTGAAAAGGAACGTGGGTGTACTTTGGTTTTCTGTTTCTTTCTAGTATGTGTTTTGTCACTGACTATTAAATTATTTTGTGATCTCTGCAAAGTAACATTTAAAAAGATTTGCGATGTGTTGGGAATCAGTTATACTCTTGTTCTCATGGTTAAGAGTGATATTTTCCACTTTATGGGACACTTCATTTGCTTCCTTCTTTATGACTTGCCATACTGCTTGGCTTTTATTTGCCGATTCTGTTATGGCCAGTTTTTTTGCCTGTCATATCACTCTTCTGTAGATTTGAATGTATTCCTGTATGTAATATGTAACTGTTTAGAAGAAGGGGTATGTTATCGTTTTTCTGTATTTGAGTAATTCTCTTTTACTTGCACTTGGTATTTTGATCCCTGTTGTTAATAAATAGCTTTGCTTTTTTAGTTGTGCCTCTTATTTTTTGTGTTTTGAGAGGGAATGCAATTTCAAAGTAATCATTGAAGATGCTAGAGAATTTCTCAAACTTTTTGTTGGTGTCATCTATTTGCAAGACTTCTTCCCCACATTTCTCCTGATAACAGGGAGTTGAATGTTTCTATATTGTGTGTATTAAACTGTCTTGCTGTTATAGTTCTTTTATAATTCTGGTTGGGCAGTAAGTGGCTTTGGATGGTGACAACTTGAGCTTCGTGATCACTAATGCTTGTACTTATGGGTTTAGTGTTGTAGGATTGCCGGATCGAATGATGTACACTATACCACATGTAATAAGCACTATTTTATTACTCTGAAGCACACATATACAGTTGAATACATTCTTGATTCTCGGTGCACGTGTGTACTGTTTCACACGTGGCCACAAACTGGTCACAAAGAGCTTTGCCAAAACAAAGATATTACATGTGACTTGGTGAATAGTCGCTACATTAGCCCCTCCCCCCCTAGAGTGTGGAGCACAAAACATAAATATTGTGGCATACATGTAAAAGAAACACCCAGTGGAGAGGGGCGAAGGCGGGGGAGGGGAACTATACCTTACATTAGTAACTGAAATCTTCGAGCTAGAGGGATCTGGGGAGGGGACAGTGGGTTGTGAGGAGCCGGGGTAGAGGACCTGAATGCCTGTTGCAGTATGTAGGACTTCTGCCGTTGATGGGTCAGTATCAACAGGCAAAGGGACAGACTGGAGAAAATGCATGTGGGTTAAATTGTCACTGGGGGAGCTGGCTTGAACAAAAAAACATTTTACAGCTGCAAATAAAATCTGTGTTGACATTCACTACTACTTCTGTATACGAGTTGACAGAACCTCCACACGAGTCATCGTCGGCGACATCGCCGGCTGGCCCCTGATATGTCACTAAATCCCAACAGGGGAGAGGTAGGAGGCTGCCTGTAGGAGGGGGAGTTGTCACACGCATCCCTCTGTAGTGGAGTGTCACACCCACTTGTAGCACTGTCACATGATTGAGAGTGGGTAACGTCACACGTGCGGGAATGGGTGTCACTCATCCGCGGACCATCGGTAGATGGCTCGTGCGAGGCGGGTGTAGCAGGGGTTGGGCGCTGACTGTGTGGGGGTACCACGCCAGTTTGAGGTGGCAGACAGATATTGTTTGAGATGTGTCGTTAATGAGCACTTTGAACGTGTTGGTACGCCGCGATATGACTCTCTATGGGCCCAAGTATGGAGATCTGAGTGCTGGTCAGACGGTGTCATTGCGCACCATGATGTGAGTGCACAATACCAAGTCCTTATGCAGAAATACACGAGGGAGCAAGTGCGGTCGAGGAGGAGGCATATGAATGTTACTGATTAGCTCATTAACGTGCCCGACGAAGTTTGAGTTGCAGATTTGATCTGGAGGAAGTGAAGGCTCGACTAGCTCTGCTGGGAGTGTGAGGGGTTCTCCATACAGTACTTCTGCCATGGACGTGCCAATATCTTCTTTGTACATGGCCTGAATGCCTAACATTACCCATGGTAAGGCGTAGGCCCACTCACCTCCGTGGCACATCAGGGAAGCTTTAAGTGTTCGGTGCCAACGCTCGACAAGCCCATTGCCCTGCGGGTGGTATGCTGTAGTCCTAAATCGTTTCACACCACACAGATCACAAAGCCATTGGAAGAGGGCAGACTCAAACTGACGGCCCTGGTCAGTGGTGATAGAAACTCGGCAGCTGAAGCGTGAGATCCACATTAATAAAAGGGCTCGGGCCACTGCATCGGCTGTGGTGGTAGTGCAAGGAATTACCTCTACCCAACAGGTAAACCTGTCAATGGTGGACAGTATGCAACGGAAGGGGTCCGAGGGGGTAAGGGCCCGACAATATCGATGTGTATGTGCTGGAATCTTCTTTTTGCCACATTGCACATACCCATGGGGGGCTGTGCATGATGCCCTACTTTTGCATACTGACAAGCCACACAAGCTCGCGCTCAACTGCGACATTGTTTAATCACCCCGGGCCAAACTAAATGTTCAGATACCAGACATGCGGTGGTGCATATGCCACGGTGTGCTAAGTCATGGATATGATTAAATATGTCCCAGCGGAGAGGTGCAGGAATCACTGGACGTATGCGTTCTGTTGAAATGTTGCAACAGATGGGTGATGAAAACCCAGGAAGTGTCCATAACTCTAGTTTGAGTCCTGTTTTAACATTGGAGCGCAATGCACCAAGTTCAGTAGTTCAGTATCCTCTGTTTGCAATTTAGGGAGTTCACGGAGGTCAGTTGTGAAGATAAAACTGACACACAAGATAGAAAGTTGGCGATGACATTGTCTGCCCCTCTGACATAACTTAGGTCGTTCATAAACTGACAAATGAGGTCCATATACTGAAAACTTCTCGGGGATGAGTCCTTGCCTGGGTTATGGAAAGTGTATACCAATGGCTCATCGTTGGTAAATACCACGAGATGGCGACCTTCGATATTGTCTTGGAAATATTTGGTAGCAGCGTAAATAGCAAACAGTTCCTGGTCGAAGGTCAACCATTTACGTGGGGAAGTGGACAGTTTGTGGGAGAAAAATCTGAGCGGCTGTACAACAGAACCCACAGATTGCTGAAGTTCTGCCCCCACTGCTGTATCACTTGCATCTGTAGTAAGTGAGATGGGAGCATCAGGAATGGGGTAAGCAAGCGTAACGGTCATCTGTAAGGGTGACTTTAGGTTATCAAATGCACGAAGCATATCTGGAGTCCACGTGACCGCCCGAGACCCTGAAGTGTTTTTTCCTGCGAGAGAATCCATCAGTGGGGCTTGTTTGTTGGCAGAGTGGGGGATGTGTTGCGGTAGTAATTTACTTTTCCAAGGAAGCGCCAGAGGCCCTGAAAATCTTTGGGCAAAGGCACCATACTAATGGCCCCAACCCGTTCGGTTAGGGGGTGGATGCCATCAGTACAAAACCCCGTGGCCCAGAAAAGTGACACTAGTGTGGCGGAGTTGTGACCTAGCATTTTTCACTGCGACACTGTTTGCTTTTAATAGTTCGAACACTATATTTAAATGGAGTTCATGTTTGTCAAGGGAGGAAGAAAAAATTAAAAAGTAGTCCAGGTACGCATATGCAAAGTCCAGTTTTCCAACCAACGAGTCAACAAAATGTTGCCACATCTGTGCAGCATTTTTAAGGCCAAATGGCATAAACAAATACTCGAACAACCCAAACGAGGTGATGATAGCGATTTTTTCAACATCCTCCGGTGCCATTGGCAGTTGGTGGTATGCCTTGTGACAGTCGATTACACTGAAAGTTTGTGCTCCATGCAGTTGGAAAGCAAAGTCTTGAATATCTGAGACGGGATAATTATCTAGAATTGTTCTGGTGTTAAATGCCTGATAGTCACCGCAGAGGCGGAAAGTGTCATCTTTCTTGGGCACCAAATGAAGCAGGTCAGCAGCAGTGCCGGTGATCCACTGGTAGTCCTTGTCGTGGAGCTCGGAGGGGTACTTGGTAGTGTCGTGGGCACAACTTCTGTCCGGTAGTAGAAACGTCATGTGGCGTCAGCAGTAGGTGCAAAAAAGCGGTGCGGGGGTTGGGGTCGTACCCATGTGTGACAGCTGGGTGACCTGCTTACGAGCATCTGTGAGCTTGGCTTGCACGGTGGCGATGCGTAAGCAGAGGGCTTCTTTGCTGTCCCGAAGTTCATCGTTGTGTGATCTAAGAGAGAGCACTGCAACGGCAGTTTCAGCTAGCTCACACAATAGAGTGGAGCTCTTGGATCAGAGGGAAGAGAGATTTGAATCAGTGGTACAGTCTATCGAGTTAAAGGTTAATGTACCTCGTTGTAGGTTGGGTAACAGTGTGTGGGCTAAGAGAAAATCTACCCCAAGCACGTGTTCATCCACATCTGCGATAATGAAAGTCCACTGTAAGGGGGTATTAATATCCTGCAGTTTAAAGTGTAAATTAGATATTTCATGAAATTGGATCAGAGAATTATTGGCAGCTCAAAGTGAGGGGCAAGGCTGACACTCAAATTTAATACCTGCGGAAAAAGATATCACACTAACGCCGGCCTCCGTGTCGACTAGAAATGAAAGGCAAGACACTGCGTCTTTCATGTACAAGCATCCTGGCGCATGAGGTGAAGAAGTATTAAGTGATAGGCATCTATGCAGTGCAACACGGCCCATAGCACCTGAATTGGGTCGCGTTATTAGTTTGGGAACGCGCATAGAGAATGACATTTCTCAGCCGCATGGCCAAAGCAGGAATGGAAATAACACCAAGTGGGATGGCGTACAGCATCGTCTGTCATGCTGGCTGAGGGTGAAGTGGCAGTGGAGGGGGTCTTGTTTGTAGATTCCTCCAACGGTGGCGTTGCAGTAGTGCTGGTAGTAGAGGAGTTACGGTGGCGGCTGCTGCCAGTGGGGGTGTATGTGGAGGGGGGGTGGGGGGGGCACAACGTTGTAAACCTGGTCTGCGATCTTCAGTTTAGCATCTCGTGGGGCCGAAGGAAGTTTGAGAAACCAGACGGTCCAAAGTGTAACGTCCGGCATGCGATGTGTGTCAATCACGGTGCGGCGATGATGCCAGTGCTGCAGCGGGGATCTGGAATCCAGCGAGTCGTGACTGATGAGGCAGATAACTTCCTCTGTCAATGTGGATAGTCGCTCAAGGATGGTGCGTCAGGTGAACGTATATTTGTCCATAGTGGGGGGGAGCGAAGCCACAGTGTCGCAGATCATGTCCAGTTCATCATGGAGGTGACATAGTAAGCAAAGGAACTTCAAGTTGTCGCCAGGGACACTGTATAGCTGCAGGACGTGGTCAACCAAGGCAAACCATGTGTGTGGGTGGTCCTTGTGAAGGGGTGGTAGCTTAAGCCAATGGATGGGGAAGAGTGGACGTAACTGTTTGTCAGAAACCGTCACTCCTATTCACAGCTCTGCACCGAAATTGGCTCGGGTGCAGCAGTAGTGCATCAGCTTCCGATACTGTCAGTGGCACACGGTATGGTAGGCTCGGCTGGCTCAGCCTCGGTCGAGAAATCAACGAGTCGGGCATTCGGCGGAGTAATGCCAACAGGCGTAGAATGGACTGGCGTGGTAGAGTCGACTGTAGTTGACCGATGTGCGGAGAATGACGGACTACAGTTTCCGGCCCCCTCCCCTATAGGTGCATTAAAATGGTTAAAATCATCTAATTTTTGTGGAACACACATGGCAGGAATGGTGTGTGCCGTCAGAAACACTCGTAAAGTGGATGCTGGTAGTTTGGGGGGGAGAGGGGGGGGGGGGAGGTATTAGAGGGGGCTGGTGCAAAATCCAGAGTTCCGGGATAAACATGACATTTGATGTCTTGAGCGTCCGGCTTGATTTGTACCACCACCAATTTGGGTGGAAAGTTTACACTGGCAATTGGGAAACCCGTAAACATAGTCACTGGGGTTTGAGCACATTGTATCGGCTGTTGTTGAGAACTCAGAACATGTGGAAAGTTCATATTCAGTGTAAAATGTTCACATTCAAAGTTTTGTGCGCAAAAAATGTTCTGTTGGTATGGAACACTGCCACACGACTGCTGACTCATGTACAGAAACGAAAAGTTATTGTTCATAACTGATGCTGGCACACGTGGCTGTAGGGATGTAGAAGCACTGTCCTGTTGAGTACAGCTAGTCGGTGTGTTCGGGAACTGCATCGAACTATTGCGAACACAAGGTGGGTAATTGGAAAACCATGCCAAAGCGTCCGTTGGAAAACCTAGTTGGCACATGTGCTGTGTAGCTGGCAGCAAGCGATCCATTGTGTACCGCTCATGGTACGAGAGTTCGTTGTAGCACTCGCGAGCAAAATTCGGGGTCACCAGTATGGGTTTAGTGTTGTAGGATTGCCGGATCCAATGATGTACACTATGTTTCGCATGCGGCCACAAACTGATCACAAAGAGCTTGCCAAAACAAAGATATTATACGCGAATTGGTCAATAGTCGCCATGTACTTATACATTTTGCAGTACAATTTATATTCACAAATATCTGATCCAAGGCAGTAGCAGTAGTATTTGTGATTCTTGTTGGGATTGTTACAGTCTGTTTTAAATTGAAAGTATCTGTGAGGTTGAGCAATAGTTCTTTTCTTTTGCTGGTTCCAAGAAAATCAATGTTGAAGTCCCCACAAAGCGCTATTGATTTTTTTGTCTAGATAAAGCCTGTTTAGTACATATTGGAGCTTATTTAGAAATGAGTCAAAATTTTCATTTGGGGGCGATAAATACATGCTACAACTGTATTTGCCTCACTGACTTCAATGAGTGCCAGCTCAAACTCTCTTTCTGCACTGAGATGTTGAAACTTATTGATTGATTTATATTTTAACCCATGCTTGATGAAAATTGTGGTACCTCCATTTTTATAGCTGTTTCTACACAAATAATTTGTTAGTGTGTATCCTGGTATAGCAAAAGAGCCAATTTGGTCATTATTTAGCCAGTGTTCTGTAATGCACATAACATTGATAAAGTTAAGTTCTGTATTTAGTAAGATCTCTATATTTAAAATTTTGTTTGTTATTGACTGAATATTTTGATGGCAAACAGAAAGATGTTTGTTGCTGTAATTTATTTGATTACCAGTACCGGGATTTACATTTAAATTTGAGATTCCGATGGGCATTTTTATTGTATCACTGACATTCTTGTTTAGTAAGGATCTGTCCATAAAAAACCATCTGTGTGGGAGCCTGGTGTCTTCTTCTGCATGGATGGAGTCTGCTTCTTTTCTTCCAATGTGCTGTGCACCACTTCTGCGTAACAGGTAGATGATTGCAGTTTTGGCAAACAGAGAAGATGTGATGATGTATCTGTTTTCTTTGATGCTGTATGTCTTATCTCCGATTTCTTGACAATGCATATGTTTATTTTTTCCACAACAAGCTGCTTCCCTAGCCCATTTAAGTGTAGTCCATGTCTAGTGAGGAATCTACATCCTATACCACTCAGATCAATGGCTTCTACATTTTCATATTGTGTGCTTATTTTTGAGAGTAACACGTTTTCAGCACTTCTCTCTCTATTTACACACGAGCATGGTGGTAGGTTGTATGGGTATGGAATAGTCATTAACAGGACATTTGTATGAGTCAAGTATCCTAAACACTTGTTTAATTCATCAGTAGTTTTTGTAGTTTCATTTTTAAATACATCACTTGCTTCTCCAAACAACACAATAAAATCACTATGATTTAATTTGCCAATTTCAGGCAGGTGGACAAGATTTCCTGTTTCAGACATGGGAGCACCAGGCTTAACAAATGCTGTTTCTTTTCCATATATTCTGTCACTGATTCTATGGTAACCAAAACAATGAGGTTGGCATCACACTATCAAAAAATGATGACACTGGTAATATAACTAATCATAATTTCAATATAATAGAGGGAAACATTCCACATGGGAAAAATATATCTAAAAACAAAGATGATGTGACTTACCAAACGAAAGTGCTGGCAGGTCGATAGACACACAAACAAACACAAACATACACACAAAATTCAAGCTTTTGCAACAAACTGTTGCCTCATCAGGAAAGAGGGAGGAGAGGGAAAGACGAAAGGATGTGGGTTTTAAGGGAGAGGGTAAGGAGTCATTCCAATCCCAGGAGCGGAAAGACTTACCTTAGGGGGAAAAAAAGGACGGGTATACACTCACACACACACACATATCCATCCACATATATACAGACACAAGCAGACATATTTAAAGACACAAGCAGACATATTTAAAGACAAAGAGTTTGGGCCAAACTCTTTGTCTTTAAATATGTCTGCTTGTGTCTGTATATGTGTGGATGGATATGTGTGTGTGTGCGAGTGTATACCTGTCCTTTTTTCCCACTAAGGTAAGTCTTTCCGCTCCCGGGATTGGAATGACTCCTTACCCTCTCCCTTAAAACCCACATCCTTTCGTCTTTCCCTCTCCTTCCCTCTTTCCTGATGAGGCAACAGTTTGTTGCGAAAGCTTGAATTTTGTGTGTATGTTTGTGTTTGTTTGTGTGTCTATCGACCTGCCAGCGCTTTTGTTTCGTAAGTCACATCATCTTTGTTTTTAGATATATTAATCATAATTTCACTTTTATGAAGCTCGATGAGACAATTTCTCACTTCTCACTGTGAAACGTTTTTTTCAAATAGTGAAACTGAAGGGCACAGCAGAGAAAATTCCTTTGATTACTTGCTCATGACATCTTGAATGCAAGAACAGGAAAAAGTTCGTAAAAGCAATATAAGTATGAGTGAGACACACAATTTGAAATAACACATGCAACAAATAACACAACAGTTTACAAAACAACAGGAGTTTCAGGAAAGTATAACACAAGAATTCAAAGGTATAGCACAACAGTTTACACAGCAAAATTAGGCACTTAATGATTTCAAGAATAATATTAGTCAACAGTTCAGTGAGGTGAGCAAAACTATACGCACTGAATTATCTGACTAATTGTCCGGTAAATTGAAAGAGCTAGGTAAACAACTAAAACAAGAAATAAATACTGACATATCCTGCGATATAAATACATGAACAGAAAGAGTATCATCCAGAGACGATAAACAGGAACAACTTGCAGATGAGTTACAGAACCTTAGTGAAGCACATTCTCAAATTCAGGAGACGTAATCCCAAGTGGATGTTTCAATAAAAAATGTGATAAATGCAGTCAATGAGCTGCAAGGTGTGTGCAAAAACTTACCTACATAAGGACAAAAGTTAAATCTAAGAGTGGACCAGTTAAGTTTAGAGTCAAAATTTGCCAAAAAAAACAGAGAGGTAAGGTATGTGCAGATGCAAAGGAAATAACTGAAAAAGCTGAAGCCGGGATGCTGGATAAGGGCAGCACCCTTGCTGAAAAGGTAGTATCAGAGTGCAAAAATTATGTAGATACAGAAGAAGAAGCTCTAAAAGAGAAAGAAAGTCAATTTCTAGCTAAAATACATTCAGATTTAAAGGAAGCAGTGGAAAGGTTATGAGGCAGTATTGCTAAAACTACTGATATTCCAAAACAACATTTGACAGAAAACAATCCCACACTTTTAGAGAAGTTAGATACTTTCTCTGGATAACCACAATACGTGGCTAGCTCGTCGAAGGAAAATAGCGAAGGTTGCAGAATGCAGCAACACTTGGTGCAGCTGTACCTGTTAAGGAAGTGCAGTTGCTGTGCGCTATGCCACAAGCGAACATAAACACGCCTGTTATTGACAGCGCGGCATGTTAGTCAACATTACTGGCAGATGAGGGATTACTTAAGCATCGACAATTTCCGGTATTTACCTCTGAAGGGGAAAGAACAAACCCTGTAGTTTTTATGAGAGCATTTTGAAATGTTTTACCTTATACCTGAACTGAAGCCCAGAAAATTAGATTTGTTGTTGGATACAGACAGGGTGATGTTCTGCTATGGGCTACAGACATGGCGGAATGTTATCACTACTATGAACAGTTTGAGAGAGCCTTTCTAAATAAATATAGATCTGAGGCCATGCAAGAGAGGCTCAGACGTGAAATATTCAACCCAGCTCCATTCAAGAGTAAACATGGAAGCTTAAGAGACTATTTTGAAAAATATTTGAATAAAACCATATACTAGAAGAACCAGGTATCTCAAGTAGATGTGCTGAAAATCTTAAAGATCGTCTTCCTGACCGTGTTAGGGAAAAACTCATTACCGTTCCAGAACATGACACTGAATACTTTCTATCTGTACTGGACTCAATAGATTTGATACACAAAGAGAGACCAGTACAACCCATGCCTTTTAATACGCAGATAGTGCCACAGAGATTTACGGATCAACAAGCGAACAACGGATTCATAGTACAACACAGTGGAAAGCTTACCCCATACAGACCTATGGCTATGGTAACAGTAATCACAACGGCAATGGCAAAAGCCATAAATTCAAGGGTGGATATAAAGAAATGGGAAAAAATTTAACTAAAACAACTACAATGGCAAGTATAGTATAGCCAGCCTGTACAATATGTACAGACACAAGCTACCAACATTAATCAGCCGATTGCTTAGCAAATACAAAACAATACCAGACATTCGAATAAGCCACAGACAGTCGAATTCGGCCAGCAAGGTAATGCACATATGCTGAATAACATACAAAGGCAAAGAGAATTTCAGTCGGGAGCCTCACAGGATACTAATTGACAGAATCAATCACCAACAGTCCATATAGTAGAAGTTACGCCAAACCCAGAGGCCGATGCCACCGTGACACTGAGAAATGAACTGGTCACGGTAGGCCCCCGTTCTGTGATCTGGAAGGAGAGTGGGGGCATCAGCTTGATTGACACTTGCTTTATCAGATACAATCAAGGTAGTGATATGAAAGGTGACCTGTATCAACGTAATGAGGGTACACGGGAAAACTTGACAGAGAGAAAAATACAGGCTACTATTAATGCCAAAATATTTGAGCTTGATGTACCCATTGTGCCTGACACAGGTGTTATGACTAATTTGATGTCACAAGGATTCTTTCAAGAACTGAAAAAACGTGGGCATATACCCACACTGCCAGTGCAAAATTGCAACGTACAAACTGTGACTGGTCAGAAATCAAAAGGAGTCAAAATACAAGCCTGAATTCCCATCCAATTTGGGCAGTTTTCTGTAGGACATAATTGTTTGATAGTAGAGAGATTAATAGTTGATTGTTTAATTGGTATAGATGCATTTACGACATACCACATAAAAATTGATATAGGAAAGGGCCAATGTCATTTCACTCTAGATAACAAATTATTTGTAATAGACCTAATCAGGGGAAGCATTGATAGACGTAAAACTGAAGCTACTCACGGCTTTGAGGTTCAGTTGGTAAATCCCATAGCTGTGTTTGTCAACACATACAATAACGAACAGTCAGCAGCAGAAGAGGCACACATTGACACAATAAACACAAAGGTAAGTGAACCAAAGTTCTTGTCTCAAGAACATCAAAATGACTTAGGGAACTGATATTTGTATATATACATGTATTTGAAAAAAGACCAGGTATCAATAAGGATTTTGTGTACAAAATGGAAGTATTTCCTCACAAAACCTTTTGTTCTAATTCATCCCTATACCATGGACAAAGAGGGAAGCAGTAAGAAAAAAAATATTAAAAGGATGCTAGAATGGGGCATAATACAACCATTATTTTCCCCTTATTGTATTCCTATTTAAGCCATGAGTAAGCCAGATGGCAAGGTATGCTTGGTCCCCAAAGCACGTAACATTAATAAGATTATTGTACCAGTTCAAACACATCCAGACAGTTTAGAGGAACAGCTTATGAAATTCCATGATGCTAAATTTCATACAATAATTGACCTCCAGTCCTCATATTGGCAAATAAAGCTAAATGAAGAAAGTCGGAAGTATACTGCCTTCATATGTGTGGGCAGGAACTTCAGATTTCAAGTATTACCATTTGGATTGAACGTGACTAAGGTAACAGTATACATAGACAACCTTTTAGTCGCCACACTCACTTGGGCAGAACACTTAAGATTAATTGTAAAAGTGTTCAGCCACTTTTCTGAACATGGAGTAACAGCAAATCTCAAGAAATCTCTTTTTGGACAAGAAAAGGTAAAATTTTTAGGACACGTAATCTCTGGAGAAGCCATACTGCCAGATCCTAAAAAACTTGATGCCGTTAGGAACTGTTCTGTTCCTCAAAATAAGAAGCAATTAATGCCATACTATGCCTAGTCTCATTTTTCAGAAAATTCATCCCTAACCAACTTATGAACAGTGATGCTTTACTCAATCTTCTCAGGAAAAAACGGACCTTGGTTATGGGACAAGCAATGTCAAACTGATTTTGAGAACATCAAGCAAGCCTTATTAAATGCTAATATTTTAGCTCAACCAGACATTAAGGATTTTTGTTTACACACCAACGTATCTTCTCAAAGTCTGTGTGCATGCCTTTTTTCAAATGGCACAAAAAGAGGGGAAAAATCATCCTTAAAGCAATTAGCTTCATCAGCCACACATTATATGAAGCTGAACATTCCTATTCAGTTATGGAGTTGGTGGGTTTGGTTATAATTTGGTCCTTTAAAAAGTTTGAACACTTCCTTTGGAGTAAACACACAAAAGTATTCGATTTTGAAATAGTGTACATAAAAGGAAACCAGAACATAATGCTGATGCTCTTTCTCAATTAGCACAATGCATAGAGGAATTAAACAATCTTTTAGAGCAAGAAGATGAAATAAGAGCTATGTTGTTGCAAGACACTCTGATCATTCTATGCCCACATGTGTAAACACATGGAGAAATTACAGCAGGAGGACACACACTGGAGTAAGTAAGAGCGAAACGTATGCAAAATGGTAGTGAAAAGTTAAAAAGGATTTTCATTATTCACAAAAGTGTTTTGTTCCGTAGGAACCATCCCAAACAAGAACAATGGTGCATGTGTTTGCTGGAAGAATATGTGGATTTTAACTTATACACACACAATACTTGGGGTCATTTATGGCACTGCAAAGTGCACTGACAGAATTGCTAGATATTGTTATTTCCCCAACCTTAGACGAAGAGTACCACAGATGGTAAGAAAGTGTATTATCTGCCAGAAAGCAAAACATTCTAACATCTCCAAACAGATTGAACTACATCTCCTTGTGCTAAAAAACCTCTAGAACTGGTATCGTTGGATGTGACTGGACCCTATCCCAGAGATAAGTGGGGAGTAAAGTATATAGCAAGTCTGTATGATATTCTCACCAATATGTAAAACTGTATGCTGTACAGAACATTACAGCCATTCAATTATAAGTCAAATCAAAGAGGATTCTTGTACAAGAGTAGGAAAACCAGAAGTCATGTTAACAGATAACGCCTCATATTTTATTGGATGTAAATGAAAAGAGCTTGTAGATTCCAACCAAATGAAGCACATTTTAGTATCCAAATTTCTTCCCAAAGCATTCCCCATAGAAAGGGTGTTCAAGGAATTCAACAGGTTTGTGAGGACCTATACACCTCGTAAACGTACCATGTGCATTGAATATGTCACTCCCTTCTTACAAGTTGTTAACAACCTTCCCCATACATCAACTGGATTTACACCAAATGAGCTGATACTCAATTGCAAACAAGTATACATGCACAGGGAAATCTTTTCCCAAGATACCGATACAGGAATTATCACTGGAGGATAAAATATGACAAGCGGTGATCAACATTGAAACCTGGGCTAAATATAGGAAAGGAATTTATGACAGAAAGCTGAAACGTACAACACAATTTTATATAGGACAAAAGATGTTATTCAGAACACATCCCAAATCCACAAAATCAGGAAAACTGAACCATAAGTGGCAACTACTATACACCAGACCATACATAATTACTAAAATCCTCTACCAATGAGCATACAGATTGGTACACACAAATACATGGAAAGGCAAGAGCCTTTACCCACACAAAGACTTGAGAACGTTTATATACTGAAGAAGGGCTGTATACCCTTTAGGTTGTGTATATGTATAATAATATTAGATTTACGATGCTGGGAAGTCCCATTCCAGAATTTATATTGTTAGTTGTTAAGGAAAATTTTTGTTTGTGTTTTTTCTTATACACTCCTGGAAATGGAAAAAAGAACACATTGACACCGGTGTGTCAGACCCACCATACTTGCTCCGGACACTGCGAGAGGGCTGTACAAGCAATGATCACACGCACGGCACAGCGGACACACCAGGAACCGCGGTGTTGGCCGTCGAATGGCGCTAGCTGCGCAGCATTTGTGCACCGCCGCCGTCAGTGTCAGCCAGTTTGCCGTGGCATACGGAGCTCCATCGCAGTCTTTAACACTGGTAGCATGCCGCGACAGCGTGGACGTGAACCGTATGTGCAGTTGACGGACTTTGAGCGAGGGTGTATAGTGGGCATGCGGGAGGCCGGGTGGACGTACCGCCGAATTGCTCAACACGTGGGGCGTGAGGTCTCCACAGTACATCGATGTTGTCGCCAGTGGTCGGCGGAAGGTGCACGTGCCCGTCGACCTGGGACCGGACCGCAGCGACGCACGGATGCACGCCAAGACCGTAGGATCCTACGCAGTGCCGTAGGGGACCGCACCGCCACTTCCCAGCAAATTAGGGACACTGTTGCTCCTGGGGTATCGGCGAGGACCATTCGCAACCGTCTCCATGAAGCTGGGCTACGGTCCCGCACACCGTTAGGCCGTCTTCCGCTCACGCCCCAACATCGTGCAGCCCGCCTCCAGTGGTGTCGCGACAGGCGTGAATGGAGGGACGAATGGAGACGTGTCGTCTTCAGCGATGAGAGTCGCTTCTGCCTTGGTGCCAATGATGGTCGTATGCGTGTTTGGCGCCGTGCAGGTGAGCGCCACAATCAGGACTGCATACGACCGAGGCACACAGGGCCAACACCCGGCATCATGGTGTGGGGAGCGATCTCCTACACTGGCCGTACACCACTGGTGATCGTCGAGGGGACACTGAATAGTGCACGGTACATCCAAACCGTCATCGAACCCATCGTTCTACCATTCCTAGACCGGCAAGGGAACTTGCTGTTCCAACAGGACAATGCACGTCCGCATGTATCCCGTGCCACCCAACGTGCTCTAGAAGGTGTAAGTCAACTACCCTGGCCAGCAAGATCTCCGGATCTGTCCCCCATTGAGCATGTTTGGGACTGGATGAAGCGTCGTCTCACGCGGTCTGCACGTCCAGCACGAACGCTGGTCCAACTGAGGCGCCAGGTGGAAATGGCATGGCAAGCCGTTCCACAGGACTACATCCAGCATCTCTACGATCGTCTCCATGGGAGAATAGCAGCCTGCATTGCTGCGAAAGGTGGATATACACTGTACTAGTGCCGACATTGTGCATGCTCTGTTGCCTGTGTCTATGTGCCTGTGGTTCTGTCAGTGTGATCATGTGATGTATCTGACCCCAGGAATGTGTCAATAAAGTTTCCCCTTCCTGGGACAATGATTTCACGGTGTTCTTATTTCAATTTCCAGGAGTGTATATGAAGTGTGTTAACAATGAGTGGTTGTAATAAAGAAGAATTTTACTTTCATGTGTCTAGAGATGTGATACTCTGAATACAAGCATTGCCTTGCGCGTAGCCCAGTTGTAAACAAATAAACAAACTTGTGAAATGCCTGGTACTGTGTAATCCAATACACAACTCACCACAACACAAGTGGTAACACAACAATGCAGTGCATGTACATTGAGGAGCAAACTAGTCCACTAATCGCACGTATGCACACCAGACACATACAGCTGGATGTGTTGGAGCACCCAAAACAAACAAACCTCATGAGCTACAGCCTACACTAGCATTTGTAAAGCCTATTGAATAGACAGATATATAGAAAATTCAGAGTGAGTCTGTAGTACAACTACGACTATCTACACAATACACACACGCACATAGATAAGCTAAGGGATTACATACAAAGGAAAGAGACACTAACTACAAGATATTTACTTAAGCTGTGCTGCTATATACATTGTATCTATATATGCACAATACTTACAAATTTAAGTATTAAAGTGCATACACTAATTATACTTGATGGACAAGAAAAGTCTTGCTGCAGGTGAACAAGTGAGTACAGTATAAGTGGCACTCTGAATAAGAGGTCGCACCATGCCTCTAATACATGTATCTTTCAGATTTATAAGGTAAGTCGAGATGCACACATGATATCAAATAAGTGTTGTGATAGCACGACTACACACTGAAGTGAATGAATACATGGTACAATATACAAAGAAAGTATCAATAGCCATCGAGCCACTATACACTTACATATGAAGATTTAGTTTTAAATTAATATTAAGTTTTTCCTTCCAGGGAACGATGCACTGACATGTCCTAAAGTGAAGAAAGATAAATTCTTGTAGAGAGTTGGGTACCTTGTAAACATAAGAAATATAGTTGCAAGTTTATGATATGTATGAATGTGACAGAAGGAGACCAAGAAATGAATACACTAAGCAGATTCAGAAGGATGTAGGCTGCAGTACGTACTGGGAGATGAAGAAGCTTGCACAGGATAGAGTAGCATGGAGAGCTGCATCAAACCAGTCTCAGGACTGATGACCACAACAACAACAACAACAATGAATGTGACAGTGTAAAAGTATGTGAGGAAGAAAACAGTTGCAGTATGTCACAGATCACAATGCTACCAAACAATCAAAGAGTTGAAACCTACTTACTGTGAGTGTTGACTACCCATGAAAGCATTAAACATCTCAATTACATAGATTTTTTTTTGTTTTACGGTTTTTGTTTTTTTGTTTTACGTATGTAAACATCATTTTACGCTCATTATACGTAACTTATCATATTGATGATACAACTCTGTATACTTAACGTATGAAATGCTTAATACAATGAACATAAGTAAATATTGAGCTGCACTTTTAAACACTGCATAAGTATTTGATACAATTGGTATCATCAGATTTGAGATGTGTTTATAAGCAAAAACCTATTTTGCTCTTGGAATCACAGTTAAGTGTATTAAGCAAGATGTAACTTAGCACATAAATGCCTTTCCATGGAATTTCCTCAACCCTATAATATGTAGGTACTTCCTGAAGAAAGCTAGTGAGGCGAGGCCATGCTTGGTTATCTGAGTGGTGCGTAGTATCTGTTGTAGTGGCTATTGATTACTTCTTTGATTCTTTTTGAGTTGATAAATATGCTCTGACAAGAAGTCATTGTAAACTGAAATGAAATGTATGAAAATTTATGCCGTATATGAAAACAGAATCTATGAGCGTATGAATCTTATATGAAGCATGTATAACCAAATGAGAGTAAAATGTGTACTCATATATTTGAAATCAAATAATGTAATGAAAATGAAAACAAAATGACAAGCAATGACACTATATATAAAAAGGGGAGAGGATATGTTACAGACTAGAATGTATATGAGCAACAATAATGGCATGTCAGCAAGTGAATAGGATAAGTGTACTTTGTAATTGTATTTCATGTTATGTGTACAATATGTGGAAAGGACACGACAGGAACTTCATGTAATGTAACTCTATGAAAGACGCTCAAAAACAGAGTGCAAAATCATATGAAACCTGGCTGCAAAGTGTTAAGTGTATGTGTGTAAAACAATGTATGGGTGAGCACGTGGTAAACTAAAAATGGCAATACCTTGTGTATGACAATGTCGTAAAAGCAGCACAGAACTTACCTTGTCAACAGATGCCGGATGTACAGCTCGTCTCCCCACTGAACAAGTGAGAGCAAAGACATAAATTCTTTGGGCCACTGATATGGAAACCAGTTGTCACTGCATCAAAGATTTCGCAAAGGATCACACTGCTGAACACAAGCCTCATGAATCTGTGCAGTGACAGCTACTGTAAAAGTGTAACATGGACACACTGGCCTCGTACTCAACATGTGAGCACCAACTGTGACGAAATGGATGTGGGGCTGTATGCACAAACGTTGCAAGCTAAACACTGTGCAGATGCTGACTGACAACAATGGGACTATGCGGCTACAGCAAGCACTCTGTTAGGAAAGAAAACTTATATATGTATGTGTTAAAAGAAGCTGACATGTCCATATAAATTGTTAACCATTCAAGACAGCTCCAATGGCCAAAAATAAAGGCTATGTCCATACCTATCAGGATTATCAAATCAAAAAAGAGAAATAAGCTCAAACACTGTGCACCTCCATATGACGTCAGTGCACAGTGGGGGGGAGGGGGGGGGGGGCAATTGTATTGAATCACGTTATTTTTTCATTCTTGTCTTTTCTTAAATATAAGGTATATGTAAACTAAATGAGTTATAGACACCACCAAAGGTAAATTAACAAGTGGTTTTGTGGCAAGGATAATGTTTTGATACATCATCAAACATCCATATGAAACAAAGTAAGAAATATGCTCTTCAATTTATTAATTTATGTACCTTCACCCTTTTGTTTTGAGAAGTGGTAGCATATTGATGTATGCTTGGATCTGTCATATCTGCATTGTTAAAAATATGTGTTTCAACCGTTCATTAAAAGTGTGATAAAAATTATTGGAAAGCAATATTTATTTGGATGGGTAAGAGCTCAACTCCTATCTGTTCATCGTTTCACTTGCTGCCGAGGTGCCGCATCAAGAGGTTTTGTGCAGACAACTAAACACAATGGAATTAATGTGAATCAGTACACAATGCAAACTATGTTTATTGATCTTGATTGTACTTATTTATTTATTTAGTGTATGGCTAATACAGGCATATCACGAAATTAAATTACATATACATATTGACACACAAGAAACTTAAGTTTGTCTTTACAACTGAATATTCAGTCCTTCAATCCAGCGCACTGCATCTGGAGTTACTAGCAGGAAGTCCTCTTTGGCGCCGTGATAGGCAATGTGGTGAAGTCTGGTATGGAGCCCCGCAGTCACAGCCTGGATCAGGCAGCTTCTTCCACTTAAAGAGGTTCAAGGTCTATTGGTATCAATTAAAGTTCACCCAGGATTGAGCGCAGATTCATAAACTACCTTCAGATTTCTATCAACTATTCTTTCCGATCAATTTTTCCAATTATTCATAAATTTCTGTTTCCACATACCTATTCACTTTCCGTAACTGAAAGGGCAATAATGTGGATGAGTGAATTATATGGCTTTGTAACATTAGATAACATGGCCTTACTATGGTAGGATTACGAATGGCTGAATACAAAATGTTGTATTTACCCCAGGACATGGAGCTATACTGTATGGTCCGATGACTTCCTCTTGAGTAAAATATTCTGGAGGTAGAACAGTCCCACATTTGGATCTCCAAGTGGGGCCAAACAAGGAGGATGGTAACATCAGAAAAAACAAAGCTGGTGTTCTAAATGTCTGAGCATGAAGTGGTAGACCCCTTAATAGAGTAGTAAGTTAAAGAATTTGAGAGGAGAAACTAATATATTCGAGTTAGCTGTAATAGGAATTAGTGAAGTGTGATGGCAGAAAGAACAGAATTTTTGGTCAGGTTAGTTAAGGTGGTTATCAACACAAAACTGAATAGGGGTAGTGCAGGAGTAAGAGTAATAATGAAAAAGAAAATAGGAATGCAGGTGAGCTACTATGAAAGGGAACATGACATTGCTGTATTTACCAAACATTCAGCAGCCTCAGAGCAGAGCACAGTTCAGCAGCAGCAGCTCATTGATTGTACACAGTTGTTTGCAACATTTAGTGGCATTCTAACTTACTTCCCAGTAGAAGTTAACACGAGCAGATTATTTCGCTGTTTTTAGTAGTGATATTTATTTTTGTTGCAAGAGTTTGTTCATTTCTCAATTGTTTGTGTTCAGTGAGTTCAATTTTCTGGATTAGGTTCCACTGCCTGCAGTACAGACTATAATTAATTAAAGATGGATAGGGACTGCACCTGTTGTGTATGAACGCTGTGAGGGAATTGGCCACTGGCCACAAACAGTTGGAAGCTGTGTTAGCCATGGTTGACAGGCTTCAGGCTGCTGCCCTGGCTGCAGTGCCATTGAAGCATCAGACACAAATGCTTTGCCACCTCTGGAGACTATAGATTTACCTGGGATACCTGATGCCACTGTGTCTTTGATCCTTACCTGATTGGTGCATGATGGACTGTAGCAGATTTGCAAATCTCCGGGCAGAAGGCGAAAGTGGTAACTAGCCACATGGCTGTTTTCTCACATCTTCAAAACAGGTTTGAGGTGTTGCCTGCTGCTGATAGTACATCTGAGGCAACACTGGATGCCACAACTGTTTGCACTGTGACTGGTCTTCCTGAGAGGTCCAGATAAGTGCAGAATATGGGATTACTTGTCATTGGGAGCTCTAATGTTAGGTGTGTGATGGAACCCCTCAGGAAAATAGCAGGTAATATGGGAAAGAAAGCCAGTGTCCACTCTGTTTGAGAGGTGGAGGAGGCTTTGCTGGCAACGACTGAGTGCACTGGGTGCACCAAGCTGCAAATCGTTGCTCATATAGGCACAAATGATCCCTGCAGCCTGGGTTCAGGCGCCATCATCAGTTCCTACAGATAGCTGGTTGATTTGGTGAAGACAGGTGGAAGCAAAGCTATCGTTTTGCAACATCATTCCCAGAAGCGATCATGGTCCTCTTAGATGATTCTGTGATGGTATCGGATACAAATTTCTTGACCTCCACTACTTGGCGAAGAATTCTATGGTTCCCCTTAATAGGTCAGATGTGCCCTACACACAGTGAGTACTAATGTAGCAGAGTTCAAGTGGTGTGCACATGTGGGTTTTGTAGGGTACAGAAATCCCTCCACAACCCGAATAAGAGAAAGAAAATGTTAATGTAGTATTACTTAACTGCAGGAGTGTCAACGGAAAGATCCAAGAACTAATCTCTCTTATAAACAGTAAAAAAGCCAACACATTATTAGGGACAGAAAGCTGGCTAAAACCAGAAGTAAATAGCAAGAAAATTCTAAGTTCCAAGTGGAATTAAATTGCAAAGATAGGAAGAACACTGGTGGTGGAGGCAAGTTTATAGTCATAAAAAATATGATATTGTCTAGTGAGATCAGTATGGATTCTGAAAATGAAATAGTGTGGGTGAAGAGAAGTGTTAAAGGTGAATCAAACATGGTCATCAGATGCTCTTATAGACCCCTTGCCTTAGCAGCAGTAGTGCCACAACAGTTTAGGGCAAACTTGGAGAATATTTTACACATATTTCCTGATCATCTTATAGGTTTAGGTGGAGATTTTAACTAACCAGCTATAGACTGGGAGACTCAAGTGATCAGGGCAGACGGTAGGCACAAAGAATCATGTGAAACTGTTCTAAGTGCCTTATCCAAAAATTATCTTGAGCAGTTAATCAGAGAACTAACTCATGAAGATAACATCTTAGACCTGCCAAATGAAACTTTTTGACTCAATAATCATAGAACAGGGAATCAGTGATCACAAGGACATTACAGCATAACTAAATATGGCTTTAAATAGAAATACAAAGAAAGGCAGGAAGATCTTACTACTTAGCAACAGTGACAAGAAACAGATTTCAGATTACCTGAGCAGTCAGCACAAAAATTTCATATTCAGCACTAAAAATGTTGAGTATAAGTGGTCAAAGTTCAAGAGCATTGTTCAATTGCTTTAGACAGCTATGTGCCAAGCAAGGCTGTGAGCAATGTTAGAAAACTGCTACAAAAGAAAAAGACAGCTTCACTACAAATTTAAACAGACACGCCACAGTTAAACAAAGGCAAAATTAGTGTAAGGGAGCCATGTGTAAAGCATTCAACAAATACAAAACTATCTTTGTTCTTACTTGATAGAAAATCCAAAGAAATTTTGGTCTTATGTTAAATCAGTAAATGGATCAATGCCATCCAGACTCTCTGCGACCATAATGGCAGTGAAATGGATGACAGCACAAAAAAGGCCAAAATACTAAATGTCTTTTTCCCCAAAACGTTTCACCAAGGAAGAATGCACATAGTGCCTCTTTTAAATCATCACACACATGACAGCATGGCAAATATTAAAAGAAGTGACCGTGGGTCAGATAAGCATCTCAAATTGCTCAGAGGGAATGCCACTGGACCTGATGGTATACCAATATGACTCTACATAGAGTATGCGAAAGAACTTGCACTCTTCTAGTAGCACTGTACCATAGGTCTTTGGAGGAGCAAACTGTTCCTGATGATTAGAAAAAACCACAGGTCATTCCCATTTTCAATAAGGGTCATGGGACAGAGATACAAAACTATAGGCCTACATCCCTGACACCAATCAGCTGTAGAATTTTGGAACATGTTTTATGCTCATGAATTATGACATTTCTGCAGGCTGAAAATCTCCTCTGTAGGACTTAACATAGGTTCCAAAAACAAATATGTTGAAACCCACCTCACTCTGTTCACCCACGAAACCCAGAATGCAGTAAATACAGGCACCCAGGTAGATGCTGCGTTCTTCGACTTGCAGAAGGTATTCAATACAGTTCTGCACTGTTGCCTAATGAACAAAATATGAGTGTACAGAATATCAGACTATCTGTGTGACTGGGCTGAAGAGTCTCTAGCAAACAGAACACAGCATGTCATTCTGAACAGAGAGGAGCCTTCAGATATGAAAGTAATTTCATGTGCGCCCCAGGGGAGTGTTATAGGACCATTACTTTTCATGATCTATATAAATGACCTAGTTGGCAACTATGAAATAAACTTAAAAATGCTGTAATGTTGCTCAAAATTATTCATTGGTTTTTGTGAATTTTTTATTGTTTCTTGTCATGAGATGTTTTGGGATTGTCTCATCATGTGATGACCATAGAGTATTGTATTGTATTGTATTTATTTATTTATTTATTTATCCTGTGGATCACATATTGTACAAAGTACACATGATATAGGACAAGTCATTTTTCTTAACAAATATGTAGTTTGGAGAGGAAAAAAAAAAAAAGGCAATGGACTGCCATTTAAAAAAATGTACACGAAACTGTTCATTGATGAATATAGTAACTTCGCATACAGAGAATACAAACAATTTACATGGGGAACTAAGAAACATGTAGGCAATGTAGTGCTACTTTAAATTTACACAAATAATCACTGATACTACAGAATAGTGAAAATGTCAACTAGAAACACAACAGAAACATGTAGGCAATGTAGTGCTACTTTAAATTTACACAAATAATCACTGAGATTACAGAATAGTGAAAATGTCAACTAGAAACACAACAGAAGGACAATGTCATTTAAAAACTACATTAAACATGAAATTAACATTGAAATTTCACAGACAATTAAGTTTTAATACTAATAGAATGTGTACTTGTATATTCAAAAAGCGAGTTAAAAAATTCTGGGAAGTGAAACTGAAACATAGTTGTGTATAGTAGAAATTAGGTTATTATTTTGCCTACAGAATGTTTTACTGTAATCACAGTATTTTACAAAGGAACTTTATAATTTTTCATTTCCAGGAATTCTTGTACTGAATAGAAACAGTGCTTTGTCAGAAATGCCTTTAGTTTATTTTTAAATATTGGATCTGGAGCAGTTTTTATTTGTTCTGGAATTTTATTGTGTAATACGACACCCAGATGAGTTATATATTTTTGGTATGATGATGTCCTTGAAAAAATTTGATGGATATTAGATTGCCCTCTGGTATAATGAGCGTGTATATCATTGTTTTGGATTAATTTGCCTGTTCTTGAGAGGTATTCCCTGGTGAATAGGATTGTTTCTTGAATGAATAGGGATGGGATGCTTAGAACATTAAGTTTTATAAATTGACATTTACAGGATTTCAGCTTTTTGAGGCCACAGATTATCCTCAGTGCTCTTTTTTGTAGTTTAAATACACAAGTACAACACAACTTTGTCATACCAGTCATGTATCATCAGTTAATGCTTAAGCTTCATCAATTACGAACTTAATGCCACCAAGAAACCTAACATGAATAAGGCAAAGGCTTATGTCTGTTAAGTTTCTTGATGATATTAAGTTTTTAACTGATGAAGCTTAAGTTTCAAGTGACAATACATGACTGATATGCCAGAAATTCACAATTAAAAATGACGATTTTTGAAAAACTTTATAGAATTTTTAAAGTCTATTTCACAATTACTGTGATAATGGTTGCATTTGTCTTTAAGGATTTTCAGTCCAGTTTTTATTTCTAGTTCAGAAGTTCCATAAGGCTTTTCACTGATGATGCTGCAGTATACAGAGAAGTCGCAACAGTGGAAATTGTAGCAAAATGCAGAAAGACTTGCAGATGAGCAATGCTTGGTGCAAGAGTGGCACTTGACCCTCAACATAAGCAAATGTAACGTACTGTGAATATATAGACAGAAAGACCCTTTACTGTGTGATTACAAAATCGCAGAACAGTCCCTGGAAGCAATTACCTCCATAAAATACCCAGGAGTATTTGTGTTGAGCAATTTGAAATGGAACGCATACATAAAATTAATTTCGAATAAGGCAGACACCAGACTGTGATTCATTGGAAGAATCTTTATGAAATGTAGTCCACCAACAAAGGAACTGGATTACAAAACATTCATTTCACCAATACTTGAATATTGCTCATCATTTTGGAATCCCTACCACACCGGACTGACAGAGGAAACAGAGAAGACACCAAGGAGACTGGCATGTTTCATTGCAATATCATTTAGCAGGCACAAAAGCATCACAGAGATAATCAAGCAACTCCAGTGACAGACACTGCTAGAAAGGCATTCTGCATCACGGTATGGTTTATTGTTAAAGTTCCAAGAGTGCACATTCCTAAAAGAGTCAACAGATATACTGCTTCCTCTATATATATCTTGTGAAGGGACCATGAAGATAAAATCAGAGAGATCGGAACCCCCCACCCCCGTGGAGGCTTATTGGCCATCAGAAGTTCCATAAGGCTTCCCACAAACTATTTATGACGAACAGAAAAGTGGGAAGTTACAGTGGAACACAAAGTACTCTCTGCCACACACCATTTAAAGTGGCTTGTGGAGTGTAGATGTGTGTCTATATATATATATAAAAAACAAAGATGAGGCGACTTACCGAACGAAAGCGCTGGCAGGTCGATAGACACACAAACAAACACAAACATACACACAAAATTCAAGCTTTCGCAACAAACTGTTGCCTCATCAGGAAAGAGGGAAGGAGAGGGGAAGACGAAAGGAAGTGGGTTTTAAGGGAGAGAGTAAGGAGTCATTCCAATCCCAGGAGCGGAAAGACTTACCTTAGGGGGAAAAAGGACAGGTATACACTAGCACACACGCACATATCCATCCACACATACAGACACAAGCAGACATATTTAAAGACAAAGAGTTTGGGCAGAGATGTCAGTCGAGGCAGAAGTGTAGAGGCAAAGAAGTTGTTGAAAGACAGGTGAGGTATGAGTGGCGGCAACTTGAAATTAGCGGAGATTGAGGCCTGGCGGATGACGAGAAGAGAGGATATACTGAAGGGCAAGTTCCCATCTCCGGAGTTCGGATAGGTTGGTGTTGGTGGGAAGTATCCAGATAACCCGGATGGTGTAACACTGTGCCAAGATGTGCTGGCTGTGCACCAAGGCATGTTTAGCCACAGGGTGATCCTCATTACCAACAAACACTGTCTGCCTGTGTCCATTCATGCGAATGGACAGTTTGTTGCTGGTCATTCCCACATAGAATGCATCACAGTGTAGGCAGGTCAGTTGGTAAATCACGTGGGTGCTTTCACACGTGGCTCTGCCTTTGATCGTGTACACCTTCCGGGTTACAGGACTGGAGTAGGTGGTGGTGGGAGGGTGCATGGGACAGGTTTTGCATCGGGGGCGGTTACAAGGATAGGAGCCAGAGGGTAGGGAAGGTGGTTTGGGGATTTCATAGGGATGAACTAACAGGTTACGAAGGTTAGGTGGACGGCGGAAAGACACTCTTGGCGGAGTGGGGAGGATTTCATGAAGGATGGATCTCATTTCAGGGCAGGATTTGAGGAAGTCGTATCCCTGCTGGAGAGCCACATTCAGAGTCTGGTCCAGTCCCGGAAAGTATCCTGTCACAAGTGGGGCACTTTTGTGGTTCTTCTGTGGGGGATTCTGGGTTTGAGGGGACGAGGAAGTGGCTCTGGTTATTTGCTTCTGTACCAGGTCGGGAGGGTAGTTGCGGGATGCGAAAGCTGTTTTCAGGTTGTTGGTGTAATGATTCAGGGATTCCGGACTGGAGCAGATTCGTTTGCCACGAAGACCTAGGCTGTAGGGAAGGGACCGTTTGATGTGGAATGGGTAGCAGCTGTCATAATGGAGGTACTGTTGCTTGTTGGTGGGTTTGATGTGGACGGACGTGTGAAGTTGGCCATTGGAGAGGTGGAGGTCAACGTCAAGGAAAGTGGCATGGGATTTGGAGTAGGACCAGGTGAATCTGATGGAACCAAAGGAGTTGAGGTTGGAGAGGAAATTCTGGAGTTCTTCTTCACTGTGAGTCCAGATCATGAAGATGTCATCAATAAATCTGTAACAAACTTTGGGTTGGCAGACTTGGGTAACCAAGAAGGCTTCCTCTAAGCGACCCATGAAAAGGTTGGCGTACGAGGGGGCCATCCTGGTACCCATGGCTGCTCCCTTTAAATGTTGGTATGTCTGGCCTTCAAAAGTGAAGAAGTTGTGGGTCAGGATGAAGCTGGCTAAGGTAATGAGGAAAGAGGTTTTAGGTAGGGTGGCAGGTGATCGGCGTGAAAGGAAATGCTCCATCGCAGCGAGGCCCTGGACGTGCGGAATATTGGGTAAGGATTCCAGGCATTCAAGGAAGTGGTTGGTGTCCTTGATGAAGGATGGCTGCAACCCTTCCTTCCATCAGTCCCCATACCAGTTCCAAACTGAACAATCCATTGCCCTCACCCACCTAATCCTTCACCTACACATCAACTCAGCCAATGAACACACCCGTCAACTCCAATCCTTAATAAAAGTCCTTAATCTTTCCTCTCCCACATCCACACCGGCTGTTCAAAGCATCCTCCTACAGGCCAACCGTAAATTAGAACAGCATGCCACCCTCCACCTCAAAAAACTATCCAATCTCCTGGTTTCCCACCTCTGGAAAGGCAACTCACTCACCCTTCACAACCTTTCCAGCAAACCTCAACCTCCTCTCACTGCACACAAACCCAGTCTCTCCCATCTACTCAATCTCCCACTTCCAGCTCCACTCCCTCCAAAACCTCAAAATTCCGATCAACACAATCTGGAACCACAACACCCTAATTCAGTAGTTAACCTTTCCTCCAAACCTCTCTCCCAATCCGAAACCTCTGTCCTATCCAAAGGCCTCACCTTCAGCCCCACTCCCAGATTCAACCAAACAGCCCTCGTCAAAGATTTACTGTCCTACACTCGCACTCTCTGCTGGAAGTATCACTTTGCCACGAAGAAAAATGATCCTAATCCTACTCCTAATGATCCGACTCCTCCAGACACCATCAAAATTGAACCCTGCCTGGAACAGTTCCGTCCTCCGTCACAGCGGGACCCACCTCCTCTTCCTCAAAATCACCCTCTCCAAACCTTCCAGGAATTTCTGACTTCCAGCCTTGCATCTCAATCCTTCTTAAAAAACCTTAATCCTACACCCAACATCACCACTGCTGAAGCCCAGGCTATCCGTGATCTGAAGGCTGACCGATCCATCGTCATCCTTCTGGCGGACAAGGGTTCCATGACCGTGGTACTTGATCGTCGGGAGTATGTGGCTGAGGGACTGCGTCAGCTTTCAGACAACACCACATACAAAGTTTGCCAAGGTAACCCCATTCCCGATGTCCAGGCGGAGCTTCAAGGAATCCTCAGAACCTTAGGCCCCCTGAAAAACCTCCTGACCCCACCGACACCCCGCACCCCTACCTTCTACCTTCTTCCTAAAATCCACAAACCCAATCATCCCGGCCGCCCCATTGTAGCTGGTTACCAAGCCCCCACAGAACGTATCTCTGCCTACGTAGATCAACACCTTCAACCCATTACATGCAGTCTCCCATCCTTCATCAAGGACACCAACCACTTCCTTGAACGCCTGGAATCCTTACCCAATCTGTTACCCCCGGAAACCATCCTTGTAACCATTGATGCCACGTCCTTATACACAAATATTCCGCACGTCCAGGGCCTCGCTGCGATGGAGCATTTCCTTTCACGCCGATCACCTGCCACCCTACCTAAAACCTCTTTCCTCATTACCTTAGCCAGCTTCATCCTGACCCACAACTTCTTCACTTTTGAAGGCCAGACATACCAACATTTAAAGGGAGCAGCCATGGGTACCAGGATGGCCCCCTCGTACGCCAACCTTTTCATGGGTCGCTTAGAGGAAGCCTTCTTGGTTACCCAAGTCTGCCAACCCAAAGTTTGTTACAGATTTATTGATGACATCTTCATGATCTGGACTCACAGTGAAGAAGAACTCCAGAATTTCCTCTCCAACCTCAACTCCTTTGGTTCCATCAGATTCACCTGGTCCTACTCCAAATCCCATGCCACTTTCCTTGACGTTGACCTCCACCTGTCCAATGGCCAACTTCACACGTCCGTCCACATCAAACCCACCAACAAGCAACAGTACCTCCATTATGACAGCTGCCACCCATTCCACATCAAACGGTCCCTTCCCTACAGCCTAGGTCTTCGTGGCAAACGAATCTGCTCCAGTCCGGAATCCCTGAATCATTACACCAACAACCTGAAAACAGCTTTCGCATCCCGCAACTACCCTCCCGACCTGGTACAGAAGCAAATAACCAGAGCCACTTCCTCGTCCCCTCAAACCCAGAATCCCCCACAGAAGAACCACAAAAGTGCCCCACTTGTGACAGGATACTTTCCGGGACTGGACCAGACTCTGAATGTGGCTCTCCAGCAGGGATACGACTTCCTCAAATCCTGCCCTGAAATGAGATCCATCCTTCATGAAATCCTCCCCACTCCGCCAAGAGTGTCTTTCCGCCGTCCACCTAACCTTCGTAACCTGTTAGTTCATCCCTATGAAATCCCCAAACCACCTTCCCTACCCTCTGGCTCCTATCCTTGTAACCGCCCCCGATGCAAAACCTGTCCCATGCACCCTCCCACCACCACCTACTCCAGTCCTGTAACCCGGAAGGTGTACACGATCAAAGGCAGAACCACGTGTGAAAGCACCCACGTGATTTACCAACTGACCTGCCTACACTGTGATGCATTCTATGTGGGAATGACCAGCAACAAACTGTCCATTCGCATGAATGGACACAGGCAGACAGTGTTTGTTGGTAATGAGGATCACCCTGTGGCTAAACATGCCTTGGTGCACAGCCAGCACATCTTGGCACAGTGTTACACCATCCGGGTTATCTGGATACTTCCCACCAACACCAACCTATCCGAACTCCGGAGATGGGAACTTGCCCTTCAGTATATCCTCTCTTCTCGTCATCCGCCAGGCCTCAATCTCCGCTAATTTCAAGTTGCCGCCACTCATACCTCACCTGTCTTTCAACAACTTCTTTGCCTCTACACTTCTGCCTCGACTGACATCTCTGGCCAAACTCTTTGTCTTTAAATATGTCTGCTTGTGTCTGTATGTGTGGATGGATATCTGCGTGTGTGCGAGTGTATACCTGTCCTTTTTCCCCCTAAGGTAAGTCTTTCCGCTCCCGGGATTGGAATGACTCCTTACCCTCTCCCTTAAAACCCACTTCCTTTCGTCTTCCCCTCTCCTTCCCTCTTTCCTGATGAGGCAACAGTTTGTTGCGAAAGCTTGAATTTTGTGTGTATGTTTGTGTTTGTTTGTGTGTCTATCGACCTGCCAGCGCCTTCGTTCGGTAAGTCACCTCATCTTTGTTTTTATATATAATTTTTCCCACGTGGAATGTTTCCTTCTACACTCCTGGAAATGGAAAAAAGAACACATTGACACCGGTGTGTCAGACCCACCATACTTGCTCCGGACACTGCGAGAGGGCTGTACAAGCAATGATCACACGCACGGCACAGCGGACACACCAGGAACCGCGGTGTTGGCCGTCGAATGGCGCTAGCTGCGCAGCATTTGTGCACCGCCGCCGTCAGTGTCAGCCAGTTTGCCGTGGCATAAGGAGCTCCATCGCAGTCTTTAACACTGGTAGCATGCCGCGACAGCGTGGACGTGAACCGTATGTGCAGTTGACGGACTTTGAGCGAGGGTGTATAGTGGGCATGGGGGAGGCCGGGTGGACGTACCGCCAAATTGCTCAACACGTGGGGCGTGAGGTCTCCACAGTACATCGATGTTGTCGCCAGTGGTTGGCGGAAGGTGCACGTGCCCGTCGACCTGGGACCGGACCGCAGCGACGCACGGATGCACGCCAAGACCCTAGGATCGTACGCAGTGCCGTAGGGGACCGCACCGCCACTTCCCAGCAAATTAGGGACACTGTTGCTCCTGGGGTATCGGCGAGGACCATTCGCAACCGTCTCCATGAAGCTGGGCTACGGTCCCGCACACCGTTAGGACGTCTTCCGCTCACGCTCCTAGACCGGCAAGGGAACTTGCTGTTCCAACAGGACAATGCACGTCCATGCCACTTTCCTTGACGTTGACCTCCACCTGTCCAATGGCCAACTTCACACGTCCGTCCACATCAAACCCACCAACAAGCAACAGTACCTCCATTATGACAGCTGCCACCCATTCCACATCAAACGGTCCCTTCCCTACAGCCTAGGTCTTCGTGGCAAACGAATCTGCTCCAGTCCGGAATCCCTGAATCATTACACCAACAACCTGAAAACAGCTTTCGCATCCCGCAACTACCCTCCCGACCTGGTACAGAAGCAAATAACCAGAGCCACTTCCTCGTCCCCTCAAACCCAGAATCCCCCACAGAAGAACCACAAAAGTGCCCCACTTGTGACAGGATACTTTCCGGGACTGGACCAGACTCTGAATGTGGCTCTCCAGCAGGGATACGACTTCCTCAAATCCTGCCCTGAAATGAGATCCATCCTTCATGAAATCCTCCCCACTCCGCCAAGAGTGTCTTTCCGCCGTCCACCTAACCTTCATAACCTGTTAGTTCATCCCTATGAAATCCCCAAACCACTTTCCCTACCCTCTGGCTCCTTTCCTTGTAACCGCCCCCGATGCAAAACCTGTCCCATGCACCCTCCCACCACCACCTACTCCAGTCCTGTAACCCGGAAGGTGTACACGATCAAAGGCAGAGCCACGTGTGAAAGCACCCACGCGATTTACCAACTGACCTGCCTACACTGTGATGCATTCTATGTGGGAATGACCAGCAACAAACTGTCCATTCGCATGAATGGACACAGGCAGACAGTGTTTGTTGGTAATGAGGATCACCCTGTGGCTAAACATGCCTTGGTGCACAGCCAGCACATCTTGGCACAGTGTTACACCGTCCGGGTTATCTGGATACTTCCCACCAACACCAACCTATCCGAACTCCGGAGATGGGAACTTGCCCTTCAGTATATCCTCTCTTCTCGTCATCCGCCAGGCCTCAATCTCCGCTAATTTCAAGTTGCCGCCACTCATACCTCACCTGTCTTTCAACAACTTCTTTGCCTCTACACTTCTGCCTCGACTGACATCTCTGCCCAAACTCTTTGTCTTTAAATATGTCTGCTTGTGTCTGTATGTGTGGATGGATATGTGCGTGTGTGCGAGTGTATACCTGTCCTTTTTCCCCCTAAGGTAAGTCTTTCCGCTCCCGGGATTGGAATGACTCCTTACCCTCTCCCTTAAAACCCACTTCCTTTCGTCTTCCCCTCTCCTTCCCTCTTTCCTGATGAGGCAACAGTTTGTTGCGAAAGCTTGAATTTTGTGTGTATGTTTGATATCTCTGTTTAACAATGCAGCAGGGTTACTCTTAACATAAATAATTGTTTTGTATATGTATAGTGATGCTACTATTAATATTAGTTCCCTGAAATTATTTCTAAACAAATCTCTAGGAGATAATTTTGTTGTGCATCTTACAGCCTTCTTTTGTATGTGTACATTTGCAAAATTTCCAAACACCAGGATGCCATATGAAATTTGTGAGTGAATTACCAACAGAACATGTTTGGCAGCATTTGTGTGTTTATTGTCTTCGACATTTTTCTCATTAGAAATACATGTGAACTCATTTTATGACAAATATTATTTATATGCTTCTCCCTTACCAAGTATCTATCCACTGTAACACCCAGGGATTTATAAGTTTCTGTCTCTTTACATCCAAGTCTCCAAGCTTGACAATAATACTGTAGGTCAGGTGTTTTGTTTGCATGTATCTGTATATATGTGGTTTTATTTACATTTATAAAAATATTATTTCCTCTGAAATAATTGTTTCCATATTCATATTTAGAGACGCTTGCTTTTGTAAGCCATCTGTTGAAACATTTCTTATAATGAATGAAATGTAGTCTACGTACATGACAGCATTTCCACCTGCTATTTTGGGCATATCACTTACATATAAAATAAAAAATAATGGGCTCAGCACTAATTCCTAAGGCATTTCATAATTAATAAATTCAAAATTAGAGTACATATTTGTAATAGTATTATTCATGTTTTTCTTTATTTCTACACACTATTCTCTATTTTCCATTTTTCTGTAAAATTTACTATTCTGGCTTTAATTACACATTATATTAGATAAGGCAGGAGAGATAGTAATTGTTTGGTAATTTCCTGGCTCTTCTTTGCTGCCTTCTTTGAAAATAGGGATCACTTTACTCTTTTTTAATATGTCAGGAATACTCCTTTTTCCCTGGCTAAGTTTATGAGAAAAGTCACAGGTTTTACCACTAGTGTAGTAGATATACCATCAAGTCCCACAGATTTTTTTGTTTTTAATTGGTGTACTATTTTTACTAATTCATGTTCATTTGTTGGAAGAAGGATCAAACTTTATGTCACATGAAGAGTACTTTGTATGCGTTTTGTGTCTGGAGAGTTTTGCTTTATTAATTTGTGTACTACCTCAACATAATGTTGATTCAAAATATTTCTGAATTTTTTAGGGTCCCTGATTTCCTTCCCATTTTTCTTTATGGTTATGTTCTCACTGTTTCTCATGTCTACATTTTTCCTCTCTCAGATGGCCATCCAGTAATAAGGAAGAAAGGAAAACTGAAAGGTGAAAAGATTATATAGAAGGGCTATACAAAAGAACTGAACCTGAAGACAATGTTATGGAAAGGAAACAGATAAATTGAGGTGGGAATTAAGATACTGTGAGAAGAATTTGACAAAGCACTGAAAGACATAAGTCAAAACAAGGCATCTGGAGTAGAGGGTAGAATTACTGAAATCTCAGAGAGAACATTCTGTGATAAAACTATTCCACCCAGTGAGCAAAATGTATTAGGCAGGAAGTATCCTCATACTACAAAAAGTGTAATAATTTCAGTTCCAAAGAAAGCAGGTGATAATAATGTATGAATAATACATCAGTTCAATTTATCATGGTTGCAAAATACTGGCACAAATTATTGAGAGAAGAATGGAATAACAGGTAGAAGCTGACTTTGTGGAAGATTAGTTTACAGTCTAGAGAAATGTAGACACATGGGAGCAGTACTTACACAACAATTTATCTTAGAAGATAGATCGAAGGAAAGCAGACCTATGTTCACAGTAGTTCAAAAGAGAGGGAGAAGGGTTTTAGCCAATATCCCATGTTATTCAATCTGTACATTGAGCAAGCAGTAAAGTAAATCAAAGAGAAATTTGGAAAGGGAATTAAAAGTTCAGGGAAAGAAACAAAAACTTTTAAGGCTCAGAGACGACATTGTAGTTCTGACATAGGCAGCAGAGGGCTAGGAAGAACAGCTGAATGCAGTAGAAAATAACTTGAAAACTGTGTGGCGACTACCGCACACGTCGATCGCAGCCGACGCGTAAAATTCACGCCAACCACAGAGATTATTCTCCACAGTTTGCAAGGGAGTCACCGAGAAGAGAGCCGTCGACTGTGATTCTCATACCTACCATTTTACTCTTTGTTGTTGATTTGCTTTTATGTATTCTCTTACTTGACAACCTGTTATATGTGATGAAATACAAAAGAAACTTGAGTTCCGGCTCCGTTAGTTTCCGATTTCTAACTGTGTTTGTGTGGGTATACACCTGGTTACGCAACATTGGTGACCCCGACTGCAAAACAAACAGCAGATACAGATACGGACATGCCAGCAGTACCAAGACTAGCGGTTCGATTACCACCCTTTTGGCCACACAACCCAATGCTGTGGTTCGCACAGTTGGAAGCGAGTTTCACGTACGTGGGAATAACTGCAGAAACAACTAAGTTTTCCCTCGTAGTAAGCTGACTCTATCATCGTTACGCAACTGAAGTTCAGGATATCATAACAGCTCCTCCGACAGAGAATGCATATGAACGGTTAAAGACTGAACTGATACGACGCTTAGCCGTTTCTCAAGAAGATAGAATCCAGCAAGTATTGACGCAAGAAGAAATCTTTGACCGGAAACCTTCACAGTTCCTGCGCCATCTCCACAGTGAGGTGGACCCCGGCACGATTCCAGACAGCCTTCTGCGTACCCTGTGGAGTTCCCACCTGCCATCGCAGGTAAAAGCAGTCATCACCACGCAGAACGAGACGTCACTGGATGCGGTAGCAGAACTCGCCGACCGCATACGGGAAGCGATCACGCCGAACACACACGTCAGTGTTGTAGACATACCTGTCAGCATAGTAGCTGCATCTACTACAGTGTCTCGGGCGGATTACGATGCACTAACCGCCAAGGTCGATCTCCTATGCACACAGCTCTCGAAACTAATGTCGAATGGCATCATTGTCAATCAGAGAGGCCGTAGCGGACGACGACATGGAAGTCGTTCTGCATCGCAATCTACAACCGAGAACAGACAGACCATTTGTTGGTATCATAGTCGGTATGCAGAGCAAGCACGTAAATGCATTAGCCCATGCTCGTTCTCCAAATCGGAGCGGAAAGTGGCAGTAGACGCTACCTCCTACCTTCCTGCATCTTGACTCCTTTTTATAACAGATCATGTGTTAGGCAGGAAATTTTTAATCGACACCGGTTCAGTCCTCAGTATACTACCAAGACAGTCCTTGGATTGTTGACGGCCGCCCACTGCATTTAACTTATCCGCCGCCTACAATTCGCACATTTCAACATATGGATTACAACAAGAAAATCTGAACTTGGGACTCCGTAGAGATTTTAAATGGAATTTCACGGTAGCAGACGTCACAGAAGCAATACTAGGAGCTGATTTCTTATCACACTTCAGACTTTTGCCAGACTTGACCAATGCTCACCTGATAGACAGTCTCACCAACCTATCAACGGCTTGTTATTATTGTGACACAGATTGTACCAGTATTAAGTTAATTCAAATGGCAGACGCAGAGTACTGCGCAATCTTAGCGGATTTTCCTGAATTAACGAAACCGCCAGGAGCACCGCAGTAAGTGTTACATGATACAGCACACTACATAAAAACCACGGTCGGCCCGCCTGTGTCATGTTGACCTAGGAGACTAGAACCGGAATGCCTCGCTATAGCTAAAGCGGAATTCGAGCTAATACTTAAAGAAGGAATTATACGCCCGTCATCCAGTCCATGGGCGTCGGCCTTACACCTCGTACCAAAAAGAGGTGGAGCCTGGCGTCTGTGTGGCGACTACAGAGCACTGAACGCCAGAACTATTCCGGATAGTTATCCTGTACCTTTGTTAAGGGACTACAATCACGCACTTCACGGCGCCACAGTCTTTCGTGTGCTAGATTGCGCAAAGGCCTATACACAGATTCCTGTAGCACCAGAAGACGTACCAAAGACCGCCTTAATAACACCCTTTGGATTGTTTGAAAGTAATTTCATGATGTTTGGGCTACAAAATGCTGCACAGTCATGGCAACGTTTTCTGGATTCTGTATTATGAGGATTGCCCTTCTGTTTTGCCTACCTGGATGACGTTCTCATATATTCCGCAAACAATGAACAGCACAAGCAGCATTTAAAAGAAGTACTCCAATGCTTAGAGAAGTTTGGAATAATGTTAAATACAGCGAAATGCCTGTTTGGCCAACCTGAAGTGGAATTTCTAGGTCATCGCATATCTGCTACAGGTTCAGCACCCTTACCCGGAAAAGTTGACGCTATTCCACACATGACCAAGCCTACTATGGTCAAAGAATTAAGAAGATACCTCGGCATGTTAAATTTTTACAGAAGGCATCTACCACGGACAGCTGAACAGCAGGCACCGTTAAACGCATTATTAGCCGGCCCAAAGGTTCGCAGCAATGCAACCACACAATGGAATGAGGAATCTGATGCAGCATTCGAAGTGACACGTCAGAGCCTGGCTCAGGCCGCACTGCTGGCATACCCTAAACTAGAAGCACCTTTGGCCCTGTTGGTGGACACTAGCCAGTTTGGTGTTGGTGCAGCCCTGCAACAATTGGTGGATGGCGCATGGCAACCTCTGGCATACTATTCGCACAAGTTGTCACCGGCACAACAACGCTGGAGTGCTTACAATAGAGAACTTTTGGCTATACATTTAGCGATTAATCACTTCAGACCACAAGTCGAAGCTTGTGATTTCGCAATTTTTACCGATCATAAGCCCTTGACTTATTCATTCAACAAGAACAGTGACAAATGCTCTCCAAGGCAGTATTCTCAATTGGAGTTCATAAGCCAATTCACCACAGACTTACGCCACATCTCAGGTTTAACTAACGTGGTAGCTGATTGTTTGTCATGAGTATCCAGTATAACACAGCCTGTAACTATGGCAGAACTAGCACAAGCCCGCAGGAAGATGATGAGGTAAATACCCTGTTGCGTGACGACAGCACGGCGTTGAAGTTAAAGCTAGTTGACGTTGTTAAGTGACGACAGCACGGCGCTGAAGTTACTGCTAGTTGACGTGCATGGGGAAAACGTACGACTACACTGTGATGTACAACATGGTCGATCACGCCCTTACGTTCCAATCACACATCGCAGAAGAGTGTTTGATTGTCTCCACAGCCTATGTCACCCCAGTGTTCGAGCAACTACCAGACTGGTGTCTAAAGATTTGTATAGCCAGGAATAGACCGCAATTGCCGTAACTGGACTAGATCTTGCCCACGCTGTCAGCTATGCAAAGTGAGCAGACACGTGCGCCCCCCAATTGGACAATTCCCGGGTGTCAAGGCACGCTTCTCGCACATTCATTTGGACGTCATAGGACCTCTTCCACCATAAGATGGTAATCGCTACCTGCTAACAATCACTGACAGGTATACATGCTGGCCGGAAGCAATACCTACTGATAACATCTCGGCAGGAACTCTGGCAATGGCATTCATGTCAACTTGGATATCGAGGTTCGGCTGCCCACTCCATATAACAACTGATAGAGGACGACAGTTCGAATCAGAATTGTTCGCTCAGTTAGCAAGATTCTGTGGGTACTGCCATCACTGCACCACCGCCTACCATCTGGCAAGCAACGGGATGGTAGAAAGATGGCACCGTACCTTAAAAGCAGCCCTCACGTGCCATGGTACTAAATGGACAGAAGCATTACCCATTGTACTGTTAGGTCTTAGGACGATCTTTAAACTTGATATGGACGCCTCCCCAGCAGAGCTGGTCTACGGAGAAACAATACGTCTCCCCGGAGAGTTCGCTGATGACTCAGTGGTACCGAATGCAGATGACCAGTCAGAATATTTACAAGGATTGAGAGAAACGATCAAGAAAATCAAATCTGCGAAAGCGTCCAGACATGGAGCCCCGGTAACATTCATGCACAATGATTTAAAAACTTGCATGCATGTATTGTTACGCGTCAAACCACCACTACAACCGCCATACACTAAACCTCATCGCGTGATACGCAGAGATGCACACACCCTCGACATAGTACTGAATGGAAAACAAGCCACCATATTGCTAAGTAGAGTGAAACCTGCTTATATACTTCAAGACACTCTGGCGATGTCAGCGTCAAGCAGCGATCAGCACAAGACAATGATGCAGAACCCCACTCCGCTACCTCCACAGTCAATAAAGCAGCAGCCTCGATGCACCACGCGTTCTGGCAGACAAGTGCACTTCCCTGCCCGCTACAGAGGGGAACATCCGAGCTCCACTCTCACCAAGGGGGCTCATATGGCAACTACCGCACACGTCGATCGCAGTCGATGCGTAAAATTTGCGCCAACCACAGAGATTATTCTCCACAGTTCGCAAGGGAGTCACAGAGAAGAGAGCCGTTGACTGTGATTCTCATACCTACCTTTTTACTCTTTGTTGTTGATTTGCTTCTATGTATTCTCTTACTTGACAACCTGTTATATGTGATGAAATAAAAAAGAAACTTAAGTTCAGACTCCGTTAGTTTCCGATTTCTAACTGTGTTTGCGTGGGTACACACCTACTTATGCAATAACTGGTTGTAAGATGAATATCATTAAAAGTAAAGCAAGGGTAATGAAGCGTAGCTAAATTAAATCAAGAGGATGTTGAATGAATCAAATTAAGAAAATAAACACTAAAAGGATGTAAAGAGGATATAAATTTTGGACTGGTAATAATAAGTAATGTGTTTCTGGAAAAGACAAATAATTTAACATCTAATATAACTTTAAAGGTCAGGGTGCTTCTTTGCCTGGAGTGCAGCCTTTATGGAAGCAAAATGTCAGCAATATGTAGTATAAAGCACCGTTCGGCTTCTTGACTATCACAATAGGTGTCACTCAGTGAATGTGTGTGATGGGAGAAAGGATACCTTTGTCTTGTACGCAGCGCAGTTCCTCCTGGAGCCTGTATCAGAGAGCAAAGGGGACCGTGCGGACCTTAAAAGAAAGAGGGACAGCAGAGGGAAAAAGCTGAACATCTGCGGTGAAACCCTTCACCATGGTGTGGAGGATGAGAACAACGTTTCATATTTGCTGAGCAACATGGCGAGGAAGGTATCCGATGAGGGGATTGAAACCATCTGTACTGCGTCCTGCACTGACAAACCCAGATGACCAAAAATGTCCACACCCAGAAGGTTAGTAGCACCTGGGAGAGCTGACCACCAAAAACTGAGCAGTTGTAAGAGATTTGTGTGGAAAAAATGCTGTGGACTGATATAGGGTGATTACTGAAACCACACAAGGTGCAAGTGTACGGGGATAAAGCTGGTGAGCCCAAGCGTTAGTATGTGGCACCATGCCGTGTCAATTTGGAAGACCACCAGAATATGCATGACCTCCAAGGTAAGGAGAAAATGCGCCTCCAACTGGGGAATGATGGAGAATATTTGGCCGTCAATGGAATGTGAGGCTCCCAGGTCCTGAGGTGACAATTCGTGACGAGCCTGTGTGTCCGCAGGAAGCGGGGCTTCTATGCAATGTTTCTACGAAGCCTGACACACCACGGCAATATTTCCCGGTTCAGCTGCAAGCCATGGACGTTGTTTGTCAGTGGGGGCACTCCAACTGTTGGTGAGTCCAGAAACAGTCTGGACAGGATGGAAACTGGGCGAAAGACTTCCTGTCACAGGATGGACCAACAGACTGACAAGACTCCTGCTCAGCGCTAGGCAACTGGAGATCCGTGGTAACAGCCGGATCAAGATGCGGTGGTTGTAGCCAGTGAGATTGTTCAAATGCACGAATGATCGGCAGACAGGTGTCGAGAGGTGGAGCCTGTAACTTCAAAATATCCAGCCCAAAGACCCTGTCTGGTGTGTGAAACACCACCATATCGTGAATCAGCGAAGAGCCATAAGACTGCTTGCAGGCAACATTGGCACACCAGAATTTAGAATCTTGAGAGAGATTCTGGAGCATTGTAATCCATTCCCGATATGTCTGACCTGGGGACTTTCGACAAGAAAAGAAAGTCCGACGGGCAGAGGTGATGTGTATTTGTGCGTCAAAGTAATTAAAAAGTAGCCCTTAATATGGGGAAACGAGAGATCGCAAGGGGACTGCTCAGGGTTCAATTATTAACGATATACCTATGGACCGACAGTTGATAAAAAAAAAAAAAGTCTGACTTTGATTTTCATTGTGGATCCGAAGTGCCAGTAAATGTTGTTCCAACTGTTTGACATAATTTGATCATGGTTTGACAGACCTATCGAAAGCCAGAAGTGTCGGTGGAGCCACATGCAAAGTGTTAAATTTATCTGCGAAGTAATCAACTCTATGAGCTACCTCTTCCAATGCTGGGGAGTGAGGCTGAAGTTCTGACCTTGTGAGCACTGCCTGAATCTACTGTAGAGTTTCCACTAAGAACTGAAGAAGAAGTTCCTCTAAGAAGGCCATTTCATTCAAAAATGAAAGTTTTATCCTCATCACCAATAACTGTGGTGTCCTGCAGTCGGCAGGAGAGAATTAAGAATCAAGTTTGAACACACTTTATTATAATTCAAAAAATGCCTTCTTGGCATGCACTAATTTTAAAAGCAAGAGCAACAAGAAAACCTCACAATTCTTGTGGTGCAAAACCAGATAAAGAGTACAAGACAATGAAAGAAAATAATGACCAAAATCTACTCTACCAATTACAAAGATACAATGTGCTACTGAATGCTATGGCGAGTGTCTACTATGCTAGAGGCGGCATAAGTACTGGCCGGAGCTGTCCTAGCGGTAGGTGCACACGACCGGTCTGACTTTCTGGGCATGCTTATAATGCCGATTCGGTGGAGCGGTACATGTAGTCACATGAGTTTCAATTGGTGGAACACTGCCACATGTCTTCTCGCAAAGTAGTTCCGTGTTTATTTGGAAAGCCTGTTATTGTTTACATCCACTGGTGATGTTTCGATCTGAGCTCTTGAAGGGAGTTCATCAGCCCATCTTGCTTGTCTGCTGTGTGGGGCCTCTAACTGATAAGGGGCCATTACAACAAATAAAGCCATACATGTGAATTATTTATGTATCCTAATCATTGAATTATTTAAGAGAGGGATAGGATTACAATCTAAATAAGGTGTCTAACTTGAAGTCATGTGTCAGTCCATGATCTTACAGTTTGGCCACTTTAAGTTGATGGATTTTACTGACGTTGCCAGTAATGGAGAAAACTGGCACTAGTTGGAATACATTCATTTGTCTAAAAGTGCTCCCAATACTTCCATGTGTGTCAAATCTGCTTTAATACAAGCACAACACAAGGATAATGGTGCCAGCAATGTGGGCAGGAGTCAGCACTGCCTCTCTTCACCTCTCCTTTCCCCTTGGCAGTTATAACTTGGCATTAAATTCTGAGTTCCCTGAGAGTTGCAGCTCATGACTTCACACCAACCAGTACCTGGCACTGCCAGCATATGTTACACTCAGCTAGTTATTTTTTCCTGACTTTTGAAAATAATTGCAATGTATCTGAGTTATTATCACATTTGTTACATACTTTTATATTGTCTGCACTTACGACCAGAGAGCAGTTTGTATTGGTTTTATGACAATGAGTGTGTATTTAAGCTGTTATCTGACAAGGGGACCTTATGGACTTGGTCTGTTTGATTTTCTTCACATACATTTGTGGAACTTGATAAGTCTGTGCCCTGGCATCACTTTTCCTAGTATAGCATGACACAATTACAAAAAAAGGATGAGTTGGACAAGTTGCCCTAAAAATGAGAAGACTTGTGAGCGCTATTAAGTATTAAACTTTTCTTGCAAATTAAGCAGATGCCTGAAGCTGAATGAGTAGTGTGTGACTCTGGTAACTGAGGAATCTCAGGTTCAACACTCTCATATAGCAAACTTTGTTTTTTACTCTTATTTAAATTCTATATTTTTGGTCAAGTGGAAATTACAGCAAATAAATACTGAATAATGATTATCTTGTGAAAATAACATCATTTTATTTTCAATTATGGATGACATGATACAAATTAAAATTTGAAACAAGAGTATCAGGAAAAGATAGACTGCTACTCACCCTAAGGATGACCCACTGAGTTGCAGACAGGCACAACGAAAAGATTATTACACATTTGATACAGGCATGTGAAATGACTTATATACATCAATAATAATCCAGAACAAATTTTCACTGTACAGAGGAATTGCAGTGAAATGAAACTTCCTCCCATATTAAAACCAGATTAATCTGCCAGGAGGTTTCATCAATAATAATGGTGCATTTTGTATGCTCATTTCTTGAGAGAATGAAGAAATTAGTGGACATTACCAGTAAACAGAGGAGATATAGATACTGAGGAAGAAATGCATTTGCAGCTGACCCGCAGATCTTTCTGTAAATACAGTTCAGCCTTTTCAATTTTACTTACTAAAATCTAGTAGATGACTACTGTTTTTTTTTTTTTTTTTCACTTTTGCATTGGTTGCTCCAGGACTGTTAACTGTATATAAGCACCTGCATGAAGATATTTTGCTGAACAAATTGGATTGAAAACACTTTAGACTACAAAGTTTGTAGTCTAATGACAGAGTACACATGCAGATTTACTGTCTAAATTCAGACATTAATATTTATTGTGGGGTTTTATCTAATGTAACGCATGTTTAATGTTTACCTTCTTGCACTTGACACAAGAAGGAAATCATAAAACATCTAAATTTGTAGTCTATGTTCTTGTTAGCTCAGTGATTTGCCTCCTGAACAAGCTTCAAAGCAGAAATATGTAGATGCATAAATAACATTTACACTGAGGTGACAAAAGTCATGATGTAGCAACATGCACATATACAGATGGCGGTGGTATCATGTACAGAAGGTATAAAAGGGCAGTGCATTGGTGGAGGTGTCATTTGTACTGAGGTGATTCATGTGAAAAGGTATCCAACGTGATTATGACCACACAACAGGAATTAACAAAAATGGTTCAAATGGCTCTGAGCACTATGGGACTTAACTGCTGAGGTCATCAGTCCCCTAGAACTTAGAACTACTTAAACCTAACTAACCTAAGGACATTACACACATCCATGCCCAAGGCAGGATTTGAACCTGCGACCGTAGCAGTCACTGAAGTCATCAGTCCCCTAGAACTTAGAACTACTTAAACCTAACTAACCTAAGGACATTACACACATCCATGCCCGAGGCAGGATTTGAACCTGTGACCGTAGCAGTCGCGCAGTTCCAGACTGTAGCGCCTAGAACCGCTCGGCCATCCCGGCCGGCAGGAATTAACAGACTTTGAATGTGGAATGGTAGGTGGAGCCACGAATGTATTGGTTAGCACTGTGTAGCAAAATTTGGCATTAATGGGCTATGGCAGCAGAAGACTGATGCAAATGCCTTTGCTAATAGCATGGTGTCACCTGCAACACCTCTCTTGGGCTCATGACCATATCAGTTGGACATTAGATGACCGGAAAACCGAGGCCTGGTCAGATGAGTCCCAATTTCAGTTGGTAAGAGCTGATGGTAGGGTTGAGTGTGGTATAGACGCAGTAAAGCTACGAACCCTGGTTCTCAACAAGACACTATGCAAGGTGGCGGCGGCTCTATAATGGTGTGGGCTTCATCTTCCCAAACATCGATGGAATTTTTATGGATGACAATGCACCATGTCACTGTGCCACAATTGAGTGCGATTGGTTTGAAGAACATTCTAGACAATTTGAGTGAATGATTTGGCCACCCAGACTGCCCGACATGAATACCATTGAACATTTATGGTACATAACCAAAAGACCAGTTCATGCACGAAATCCTGCACTGGCAACACCTTCACAATTATGGATGACTACAGAAGCAGAATGTCTCGATATTTCTGCAGGGGACTTCCAATGACTTGCTAAGTTCATGCCATGTCGAGTTGCTGCACTACATCCAGCAAAAGGATGTCTGACATGGTATTGGGAGACACCCCACGACTTTTGTCACCTCAGTGTACATTCACTGTACTGAACTCCACATACTATTAGTGTAACTAGCGCTAAGGAGATGCATTATTGGTTCAGTAAGCATACAACAGTTGAAAACATGTTTATTAGTGTATTTTCCACAAGGGAAACTCCCCATTGCACATTTAGTGGCAAGAGGGCCCCATGGATATCCCATGGAAAACTGAACACAGATAAAGCATGAAAATAGTGAGAATGTATGCTGAATTGTGTAGGAAAACCAAAATACAAACAGTGAATGGTCCACGGGCAAGACCTGCAATGTAGATCAGCTTGACAGAGCAATGATGATGTGGATAAGTGTTAGCTTTCCTCCAACGTTCACTGTATCAAATTTATGTGTGTGTGTGTGTGTGTGTGTGTGTGTGTGTGTGTGTGTGTGTGTGTGTGTGTGTGTTGCGGTGTAATGTCCATTTGCAACAGCAAGGTATCAGGAAGGGACTTATGATGACAGTTGACTCTGCACAATTACTCTATTAGCAGCCGAAAGGAAGTGGCTTTCGAATAGGAACCACAAACATTTGTGACAAGGCGACAAGTTAACTGAATCCTCCACCAGAAAACATGTCTAGTGTGTCATACATGGCGTTAGTGACAGTACATGTGTCATACGATAGGGATCTCTTACTGACGCATCTAATTTGTACACCTGGTAAGTGAGTGAGATATGCCTCCTTGCCTGATTTAGGTGTTCATATGAATGTGATCACTCCCAAGAAAATGATGAAAACATAATAGTTTGTCACATAAGCTCTAACAAATGAACACAACAGTTTCACAATCACACAGTCTCTGTGCTTTGTCAAAACATATGTTTTTAATGTTCTTGAAGTTGAAGTTGCATTCGATTTTGGAGGTTTTGACTCTTGAATTCTTTTGTTGTAATGTAGTTCACATCTGTTTATTTGTTGATTTCATTTCTGTGAGATGTCTATGTGGTATCTCACCTGCACTCGCTATTCATCACATTTACTTGTGACGGTAACTATTCTTAACACATGACTCTTACTTGCCAAGACTACAAAAAGAGAACAAACATTTCAATGAGTGGATGCACATTTCATAATATTGTTAAAAAATAAATAAATAAAAATATATGACATGAGGGAGTTTAGAACACGGCTCGTACACTTGGAAGTCCAAAACTGTGACCACTTAACGAAGACACCACTGCTGTTTTAAAGTTGTTCTATATTGCACTTCTTGTCCTTGAACCGTCACTGTTTCCTTTTTGCCTTTTTTTCACAGTTCAGTACATTTCCTTCCTGTTTTCAGGCTTGATATGTGCTCAGTTTTTTATGGGCTATCTATTGTGTGATGAAGCAAGCTGGACTTTTTTACTTCCCCACTTGTTTTGCCACCTGTCTCCTTAAATTCGTTTCTTCATTTTTAACTAATTATCATTAACATACATGAATATAATCCGCATTTTCACAAAAGAAAAAGGATGGCCCTTAGTCTTAAAGAATATAACACCAAACCTAGTTTTGTGCTTAGTTTTATGTGTGTAATTGATTTTCTAATTTATTTTGACTATTCCTAGTTAGTATCTTTCATTATAGGGTGAAATCATTAATCGTTTTGTAACTTAAATTCTGTTGTTGACATATAAACAAATATAAATTCTATAATAATTATAAACATTGGAAGACGAAACATTAGCATTCTTTAACTATTTATTTGGCTCTATTTGAAAACATGTTAGCAAAGCTGGCTCTTAATTAATTCCAAAGTAAATAACAGGTTTGTCCAAAGTATTGTTTGCGTACTTACATGTGTTAATTTCACGATTTAAACAAATAATTCGGCCTAACTCTTGTAGTAGAAGAAACTGTTAAAAAGAGGGAATTTTTTGATGTATTCAGTTAATTTAATGAGTTAAGATTTAATTGTAATTTCTGAAATTTAACTTCGAACAATGTGTAAGTTCAGTAGCTTTAATTGTGAGGATATATAAGGGCCCGGTTTTTGGTGACGAGACAGTCAGTCCATGGCCAAGTTTCAGACGAGAAACCTGTGTTGGTTAGAACAACAACAATGCATCAACTTAACAGTTAAATAAGTGTTACACGATTAGGCCATGTGTTAAAACAATGACAGTGTCTGCTCCATACATAACTTTCTATTCTTCAAGAACTGTGAACTTTATGGTTAGGTTTTTGCTACTCCTAGATGTTCAACAGGAAACTATTGTAGCAGTATGTGGATGTTTGCCTGCAAGGTATTAATGAGGTTTATTGAAAGTTAAACAATAGTGCACTGGCCATATAACTATGTATTATTGGTGGTGGGGGTTGTGAACAGTGAGAGTAAAGTACTGTGAAACACAAATGTGCACTTGATGGCTACATCATTTAAAGTAGTCGGTGTTGTACTTCCACAACCCATTTTTCAGCAAGTGTAGCAACGCAGCACGTCGACACCGAGGACAATAAATGAAGAAATAAGGCAGGGAAGCGCTGTCACAATTGGCTCATATTACCACTAAATCTGAGGGGGGAGGGGGGAGGGGGGGGGGGAGAGGGAAGTGCGACGGGGAGTTTCCTTTGTCTGTGGCAGAGATAACAGCACAGTTTGCACTCATCTTCCATCTGCTGCTGCTGCTGCTGCTGCAGTTAGGCGGAAACATGGCTGAGGTGCAGTAGCAGTACCAGGTACCAGTCGTGTGATGTCATGAACCATAACCCCAGAAATCTTTGGATTTAACGATGAGTCAGTTATAATGTGAGGCCAAGGCACGCCCTCCTACCTTTCCCAACAGCCATAACAACTTACCTTGGTAAAACTGTATCCAGAAGGCTATAGTTTTTATTCTGATGGTATATGTAAAATATAAGATGTGTGTTGTTGTAATACTGAATACTAGCACTCGCAGACAAAGCACAGTTTTCACTAATCCTACGGTGACTGGCCAGCACTAGTATACCCTGTTTACAAATACAGCTGTTCTTGAAAAAAGAAAAGAAACTTTGTTCCACAAAACTGTATCAGCTTGTTTGTACCCACCGATAATCAAATCAAGCACAGTCACTTCACACCATCACAGCATCGCCAACATCTGATTCTTCACCCTAGATTGACTATCCAGAATGCTGCTCACAGTCAGTATCACAAAGAAGGTCATATTCAGCTCCATCAAGATTGTTGGAAAATCCAGTTTTTTTAAAAACTTTTCATGATCAGTTCTTCTAATATTGACTGTCAAGCAGCCAAATTCCAATGGCATGCTTCTAACAAAGACACACGTTGCAAATGGCCTCTTGGCATCAAAGTTGCTTTGTTCATGTTGTAATTTCTACAGAATTGCCTTACAGGAGTTCTGACTTGATACACATATCCAAAGAAAGTAACACACTTGTCATTGCACCAGGAATAATTACTAGGTCACTGTTTCTTTATGTTGGTTTTTGTTTCACTCGATCATCATTGAAAATTATGCAACTGAAACACTGATTTTTGGCAAAGAAGAGTTCCTGGTTGCTTATTCCACACAGCTGAAATCCAGTCTAGGACCAGTTCCTCTGTCATCCAAATACTGTTATGAGCTCTTACAATAATACCAGCTGAGAAGCTTTCTCCCTTGGGGGACGGGTTAGAAAAGACATAGGTGGCAATTTTTATCCATCAGACATAACATTCAGCATCATTGTGCATCTCTCCTTTTCAGCATTTCATGTACATATTTGCACACTATGTTGCCCAACATTACTTACTGTAGTGCAGTTCGGCATATCAAAACAGGCCAGCATTTGGTCTGCATCCCCTATTTGGGAAATCAAATAAAAATTTTGCATCAGCATTGGATCGCATAATACTGAAAAGATATCAAACTTTTGTAGGCTTGAGACAGTTTTGCACAATTGTAGTTATGCAACCAACAGACAGATTATTTCATCACACAAATCACTGAACCAACTCATGCAAAACATTAAGCTCCATGGGAAAAATGTTTCTTTTACGTGCTAATTTGCGGCCTTCAATCTGAATCATTTCAATTGTCATATCTGCATTTCCTCGTTTGAACTACAAAATCAAGTAAATCTCTTTCCACATCTGGATATCTGCACTTTTGCCCTCTAAATGAACATCGACTTTTTGATCTAAGAGGCATGTCCAGAAAGTAAGTACCATTTCATTCTACCACCACTGCAATACTAGTGTCGCGGTTCCGCACATTGCACTCATCTCTCTGATTCATTGTCTTTCCACTGATGCCCTTACAGTGAGATAGTGTTGTGTTAAAATATGTTCGTGATAGTTTAAAATGTTTAAGACAATCTCGGAACTCGCCTATTGCGAAGTGTGCTCTGCAATATGGTTTTTGAATGCAAAAAATGTTAAGCCAGCTGAAATTCATTGTCAAATTGTAGAGATTTATGGTGAAAATGTAATGACTGATAGAATGGTGAAAAAGTGGGTGAGGCAATTCAATGCTGGACAAACCAGTGTTCATGATGAAGCACAGAGTTGTTGGCCTTCTGTTGGCAAAGAGTGAATGAAAAAAATTCATGGAAAGACAGTTCACAATACAAATCTTTCCATTACTTTCAAAAACTGTTTTGCATGAGGCTGTCATAAAACACTTAATTTTTTGCAAATTATTGAGTTCCAAAAGTTCTTACCAATGTTAACAAAATGAAGCAACTTCATATTTCTTACTGGATACAGGAATGATGGAGATTGTGGGGGTACAAGATTTTCCAGATTTTTGTAGCTAAAGTTTGGAAATAAATAATTTTATTGAGTGGAAGTGAAATCTCATACCACTTTTGAATATAAATGAACAACCTTCATTAATAGAATTATATGCATTTTTGTTCTCCGGAATAATTTTTCAGAATATAAAGTTTTAATTATTATGTAAAAAAAATTATTAGGGTACAAATCCTGTTTTGTGTATTTTATTATTTACATATGGTATTCTGCCTGGTCTCCATGCCATTCCAAGAGTGTTGAATATGTAATTGGGGTCTTGACAGGCAAAGTAGTCAAAGGTGGAAAAGAGTCTTCTGCCTCAACACCAATGATCAGAAGTTTATATCAATAATGTATATATGTATGTATTGAAAAAATGCTTGTTATTCATTGCCCAGAACGTCTCCTGCAACAAGACACTTCTCATCTAATATGTGTTGTATTTACAGGCACAATAAAAGCCTTAAAAGACTGGAATTGCCAAGTACTGTTTTTAGTAAAAATTAAGTTATTCTACAGATAAGAAGAATATTTAACTAGTCAGGGATTCACAGACTACTCCGAGCTGAAGATCACAATGAGGTGACAAAATATAAATGAACCTTCACACGTGCCGGCCCTGGTGTGAAACAAACTGGAAGATGATTAAGTAATATCAGTACATCAACTCAAAAACTGGGTAGCAAGATTTAACATCAATAAGCAAGATCTGGGTATGAAAATTAAAGTGCTAACACAAGAAGTCACCATTAACCAGGCAATATGGAAATAGTCAAAATGTACATTCTTCTTTCCACATCTAATGATTTTAATGAAGTAACAGGTGTTGGTAACACGCAGCACTAACCAATACTAAAGTTACTAATCAAAGGTCATTAGAAACAACCATACAATGATGAAACATCAAGAATCAGTACAGCCAAAAGCACAAAAAGTGAAATTCAACAATTTGGAACAATATAACTGATTTTTCCATACATTGGAATTCTGGTTCATGATTGAATATATAACATCAGAACTGGAATCCAGTTGCTAAGCAACTACAAATCCACGGAGTTACGACTACATCGACAACATCTACCAATATAGGGACAATCGGAGCTCCAACGACAAATGGTCCTACAAGTTGTTCACAGCATAGAAGGTTGGCAGCTGTCATCTGGTTGCAGTAGTGAGACAGCACACTAATAACAACAGTAGCAGACGATGCCAAACAGCAACCATCTTTGCAGCCACCCACGAGTCACAAAACACTGTAACTTGGTAGGTTCTGACTTTTTTTTCATTCTTCTTTTCAAAGTGCAGTGGTGTGATTGCATGAAGGTATAGATTAAAGAGAAGTACTAGTACAGTAATTAGTTTGTGACAACTTCTGTGAATACAGTTGCCTACTGTCAGGTCCTTGTGACATTCAAACAGTCTACTATTACATACAGTAAATAAAAAATCAGACCATTACAGTGAATTTATCTACACCCATTCCAAGAGTAAGGCATCTAATGATGCACCAAATAAACTGGTGTAAGCATGTGTATTCAAATACAGAGATATGTAAACAGTCAGAATATGGCACTGCAGTCAGCAACGCCTATGTAAGACAAAAAGTTCAAATGGTTCAAATGGCTCTGAGCACTATGGGACTCAACTGCTGAGGTCATTAGTCCCCTAGAACTTAGAACTAGTTAAACCTAACTAACCTAAGGACATCACAAATATCCATGCCCGAGGCAGGATTCGAACCTGCGACCGTAGCGGTCTTGCGGTTCCAGACTGCAGCGCCTTTAACCGCACGGCCACTTCGGCCGGCAAGACAAAAAGTGTCTGGCGCAGTTGTTAGATTGGTTACTGCTGCTACAATGGCAGGTTATCAAGATTTAAGTGAGTTTGAACATGGTGTTATAGTTGGCGCATGAGCGATGGGACACAGCGACTCCAAGATAGAGATGCAGTGGGGATTTTCCCATACAACCATTTCACAAGTATACCACCAATATCAGGAATCCAGTAAAACACCAAATCTCTGACATCGCTCCAGCCAGAAAAAGATCCTGCAAGAATGGGACCAATGATGACTGAAGAGAATTGCTCATTGTGACAGAAGTGCAACCCTTCCACAAATTGCTGCAGATTTCAATGCTGAGCCATCAACAAGAGTCAGTGTGCAAATCATTCAATGAAACTTCATTGATATGGGCTTTTAGAGCCAAAGGCCGACTTCTTTACCCTTGGTGACTGCACGACACAAAGCTTTATGCCTCGTCATGGCCCGTCAACACCAACATTGGACTGTTGATGACTGGAAAAATGGTCGCACGAGTCTCGTTTCAAATTTTATTGAGTGGATGGACATAGTACAGATATGGAGACAACCTCATGAATATATGGACTCTTTATGTCAGCAGGGGACTGTTCAAGTTGGTGGAGGCTCTGTAACGGTGTGGGGCATGTGCAGTTGGAGTGATATTGGACCTCTGCTATGTCTAGATATGACTCTGACAGGTGAAATGTACATAAGCATCCTGTCTGAGCAACTGCATCCATTCATGTCCATTGTGCATTCTGACAGACTTGGGCAATTCCAGCAGGACAATGAGATGCCCCACACATCCAGAATTGCTACAAAGTGGCTCCAGGACCACTCTTCTGAGTTTAAACACTTCCGCTGGCCCCATAGCTCACCAAACATGAACATTATTGAGCATATCTGCGATGCCTTGCAACGCTGTTCAGAAGAGATCTCCACACCCTAGTACTCTTACAGATTTATGGACAGCCCTGCAGGATTCTGTGACATTTGCCTGCTTCATTTCTTAGTCGATTGTTCCCGGTGTTGACATACTGCATTGCTACACTGGCTGAAACATAAGGTACACGTGGAACAGACAATGTCATTGTTTTAACACATGGCCTAATTGTGTTACACTCTAACCAATACAGCTTCCTCGTCTGAAACTCGGCCTCGGCCATGGACTGACTGTTTTGGAACAAAAAATGGAGCCATTATATATCCTTACAATAATAGGTGCTGAAACTAGACATTGTTTGAAGTTAAATTTATAGAAGTTACAATTAAAACTTAACTCCTTCTATTTACTGAATACATCGTAAAATAGGTTCTTTTTTTATGGTTTCTTCTGCTACAATGGTTAAGATGAGTTTAATATATAGTTCTCATAACATTACAACAATTAGCACTAAAATTGACTATAGTCCGAAAGGTGGTGACTAAAAAATAATTTTAAAATCAAGTACACCTTACACTACCAAACATTACTCTAGGTCATAACTCTGTCAAACCAGTTAAACTTGAAAGGTTTTTGTTTCTTTCCCACTTGCAAAATAGTAAAATATTCAAGATGTGCAGTAGCACAGATTTACTAATTGTAACTATATGAAAAAAGAATAGAGTCACCATCACGTAACTTAATTTCTATTCAAATCAAAATTAAGGGGATGGAAGTTGTGCCAAATCATTGCCCTACTTTTCCTTACCAAATAGCCCTGTCAGAATATTCACAACACTTTAGCACTACACTTATCAGTTAATCAGCAAACTTATTGTCCTTCATTCCAGTATTACCACTTTAAGTTCAAAATTCCTCAGAACACAGAGAAGTTTTCAGATAACCTATAGATCCAATCTAGACAAATACCAATCAGGTTTCCGTAAACATTGAAGCACAACATCCGCACTGATAAAGGTGACAGATGACCTGAAACTTGCCATGGACAGACAAGAAGCGACTATCATTTGCCTCTTAGATTTCAGCAAAGCATTTGATACTGTCGACTTCGACATCTTACTAGCCAAACTTAGTGGTCTAAATTTCTCACCAAGTGCAGTGCAATGGTTTCGCTCATACATGACGTCTCGTCAGCAACGCATCCTGTCTGGGAATATAAAATCACAATGGCGGCAGGTAGTGTCATGCATACCCCAAGGCTCAGTATTAGGTCCTATACTCTTCTCTCTGTATGTCAATGATGTGTCATCGGTTCTGAGCTATTGCAAGTATCATATGTATGCTGATGACCCTCAGTTGTATCTAAGTGCGAAACCAAGCAATCTCAAGAAAGCAATTGAAAATTTCAATACTGACCTCGATGCACTGCCAAAATGGGCATAGGACATAGGTCTAAAACTAAACCCATCTAAAACCCAAGTGGTACTTGTTGGTCACTCTAAGCTCATTAGCCCAAAACATCGGGAATCCGTACCACCTCTTATCCTAAATGGAACAAATATTAACTTCTCTCCCTCAGCTAAGAGTTTGGGAGTAATAATAGATGAAAATCTAAATTGGACAGAGCACGTAACTGCAGTGTGCAAAAAAGCATCAGCATCCCTTCATGTCCTACAAAAATATAAAAAACTCTTCCCTTTCAATCTGAAAAAGAAATTAGTACGAACGCTTATACTCCCAATCATTGACTACAGCGATATTATCCTACAAGGCCTCTCTCAGGAAAATTCGCAACGTCTAGAACTGGTCATGAATGCCTGCGTCCGATATATCTGTGACCTTCGAATTTTTGATCACATTTCACCAGCATATGCAAAATTGTCCTGGCTGCATGCAGACAAACGCAGAGATTTCCATACACTCTGTCTCATCTACTGCCTTATAAATGTACACTGTCCCTCATATCTCTCCTCGTCCCTAATGCTCATGTCGGAACAACATGACAGAAACACACGTTCCCATTATAATAAAATCCTCTCCGTTCCACTGCATCGCTCAGTCACCTTCTCCAAGTCCTTTACAGTAGCGGGAACCCGACTCTGGAATAACCTCCCTTGTTATGTTAGAGAACTTAAAAACATGTCCAGCTTCAAAAAACAGTTAATGACGTATCTACTTAAGCAACAGTAATGCCTTCCTCTGTACATGAATGCACTTCACCTCATTACTTCCCTCTTTCCCCCTCCTTAAATCTCCCTTCCCCAAAACTCGCTATACTAGGAAACATCTACTTTACACACCAAGATATTAATGTGCAACTGCACAAATCTTCATTACTATTGCCAATTTTTCTCATGTTTATCATTATTATTTGATTTTTTTACTGTTATTATTATTGCTTTTATCATAATCTGTATGTATAGCACCCGTTGTAAAAATACTGCCAGCATTTACTTTATTAGGTCTTAGTCATGTTTATCATTATTATTTGTTTTTTTTACTGTTATTATTATTGCTTTTATCATAATCTGTATGTATAGCACCTGTTGTAAAAATACTGCCACATTTACTTTATTTGGTCTTAGTCACTACTCTTTATTTATATTGTCACTAGGGTAATCTAATTTTCTCATTTAAGCTATTGTCATGATGTAACTCTGATGTGTGAAATGCTGCTTGTGTGGAACACTGGTCCGATGTAAGAGAGGGCCTGATGGCCCTAATCTGATCAGGTTAAATAAATAAAACAAAATAAATATTGCTCTTTCTGTTAATCTCTCATTTCGGCTGCAGTGTCATGAATTGCACAATATAAACAGTACCCAATGTTGCCTAGTTCACAATTAGATCATCAATACAGTTACACCACATTTGTTTGTATACAGTTATCTCTTGCATTATTCAAGCATGTCTGTCAGCTCCATTATTTTACTTACCTTTCTTACCTCATTAGCTAGCGGAGTGCGTTCTCAAAAAATAACCCTACTGCAGAGACAGGCTCCCTAACCATTAAGAGCCTAACATTATTCATTATTTTATTATTTCATTATTGCTTCATTATCTAATAAATAAACACATGTTCTGCTTGTCTAATGCAAAACTGATTCTACTGAAAAACACTCCACAGTAACAGATCCTTATGCTAAGGCTAACATAACTCTCATTACTGATCGGACAAAATTATCACTTAGAAAAACAATTATTTCACTGTATTCCATTAAATTGCTTGAGATTCTAGCCTGAAAGGCAATATACATACAAATCTTGCTTATTATTTCCACACACACTACACCAGGCAACTATATTTTAAGTTGGAATTCCTTAATGTTAGAAAAGGCTGTACCATGACACACTTTTATATGTAGATAGTTATCTCTCAATATACTGACTGCACCGAACACAAACACTTCTACTATACCACAATTAACATTAAGATCTGGTATCCAAGATGGTTTATATTGCATATTGCCTCTGTTGTTGCACCAAATCACACTAATTTCACACATGAGCTGATTACTTCAGATACACCTTCTCCTCTATATATGCTGACACCTTTTATTTTCTGTTTACCTTACCTCTTTGTTTTACAGAAATTCTTCAATCATGGTACCAATTTACTTTCTTCCATCCTCTTATGATTACATTACTTATCACTAACACAACATAATATAATATATACATAGATTTGAGAAACTTCTTCTAACATGTCCCTATACTAAAGTATCCTGCTGTTGTGCCAAATCCTGTGACAGTCAAAGAAAGAATGTTTCTGACTCACTTATAAACTACAGATAGGATAGGAGAAGAGTTTGACTGCCTCAGGAGACATGAAAAATGAGACAAACAGCTGGGGTAAGCAATATCGCCACATAATGAATCCAACATAGAATATTTACAAAAGAAATTAGTCCCAAATATTACCTCAATGCTGAGATTTTGAAGGACCAAGAAATTACACTCCAACAGCTGTCCTGCCAATTCCACAGTTAATAGTACCTCTAGTTTCACACTCTTTGATAGCTTACCAGTAGAACCAATAATTTTTATTCCAGAAACATGCATCACTACTATACGCTCTGTGTTCTTAATAGATTAAAAAAATGTCTGTGAAATGCCCCTCAGATCACTACCACTGTCCAGTAAACACTTAACATGTACACCTTGTACACTTGCTGTTATTAAAGGGTGCCACACTTCCTTTTTACTTAACATGCAATCTTCTTCATACAACAAATTCACATTATTCTTTTCACTGGAAAAACTATGATCCTGCTTACCAAAATGATTATCAGACACAGTCAAATAACAGATAGCAGGGTCCTCTTTCTCAGTACCATTCTCAAACTCTAACTCTTCATTAGGCCCAACATTATCCTCCTTTATTCTTTCTTTACTAAACACATTGCCATCATTATCAATTATAAATTCAAACACCTCATGCTCATCACTCCTGGATTCATCATTTCTATCATCATTACAACTGCTGTCAGAATCAGACCCACTTTCACTTTCTCTGTGCTTTAGATTTTGTACCTCTTCCACCTTTTTTCCCATTTCAGTCAATTTTGAATCTACATTTTCATTTACTTTTACCAGTTTTTCCTCTACCACTATTGCACACTTGGTTTTTACCTCAGTTTCTGAATCATTTTTAAAGGATTGATTTGGTACTCAAGTTTAACCCAGTTTTCAGCACAAAATTTCCTGGCAGCTTTCACTTCATCTTTACACTGTTTGTCAGAAGCCTCCAACCTCCTACTATTGTCATCACAAAGTTTCTCACTCTCTTCTACACATTTAATACTCAATGTTAATTTCTCATTAGTATTACGTTCTACTTAGGTTATGCTCTAACCTACTAATGTCTTCTTTCATACCTATATTGCTCAAAATACTCACAATTTGCCTTAACATCGCTTCCACTTTTCTGTTAGCATAAACTTTTGCCCTTGCTGATTTTCACAACTAGATTCCTCCTCCTTAACTTCAACAATCTTACCCAGTTCAGTACTGTTTTTGTCCATTTCGTTCACTTCAACACACAATGTATATGATGCTTTTATCATTCCATCTACAATAGGACTTTTGTCCCCATCATTCAAAGTTACATTCATGTTTGACTTATGATCAATATCGTCTATGGAACCAGTCCCACTTAGGTCTTTCTGTTCATTTAACAGCTTAGCCTCTACAGCTTTGTTCTCAGTCACACAGTCTTGTTCGTTACGGCCACTCATTATGTATCACTTAGCTGTAATTCCCTTGGCAAGGCATCTTGTTTATCTTGGGTCAGGTGTGTCGACCTGCATGCTGACTGCTCCTGTACTCAATGGTTGCTTCCATAGAACCCACTCACTGATTGGTTGCTGTTATACTGTGGCCATGAAACCCATGTGCTGATTGGCTGTTGCACCATTGTACTGTTTAAGTTCACAGGGAGTACTAGTTTATTGTGCCCACATACAATAGTCCTCATATCGGGGCAACAAATGTGACGTTCGCCTGCTTTATTTCTTCATTGATTGTCCTCGGTGTCGACGTACTGTATTGCTACACTGGCTGACATATGGGGTTTGTAATTTTGACACTGACTACAGTAAATAATGTAGCCAACAGATGCACAGTTACATTTCACATTTGTTTACTTTCACTGTTCACAACCCCCCAATAAAACACAGTTATATATGGCCAGTGCTGTATTGTTTAGCTTTCAATAAGCCTCATTAATAGATTGCAGGTGAACATCCACATACTGCTACAATAGTTTACTACTGAATATCTACAATTAGTAAAAACCAACCTAACAACATAGTTCTTGAAGAATAACAAGCTACTTATGGAACAGACACTGTCATTGTTTTAACACATGGCCTCATTGTGTTACACTTATTTCACGGATGCTTTGTTGTTGATCTAACCAACACGGTTCCTCATCTGAAACTCAACTGTGGACTGACTATCTCCGCACCAAAACTCAAGCCCTTATATATCCTGACAATAACAGGTGCTGAAACTACACATTGTTTGAAGTTAAATTTATAGAAATTACAATTAAAACTTAACTCATTCGAAACTGAATACATCGAAAAACTGGTTCTTTTTACCATTTTCTTCTGCTACACGGGTTAAGCCAAATTAATTTTTTAAATCATGAAATTAATATATATAGTAACACAAGCAAGGGCTGGCTTTGCTAATATGTTTTGCACTAGGGCCAAGTAGATACTTTATGAATATTATTAGTTGTCCCTCCAAATGTTTATAATTAGACAGAATTTATATTTGTTTATAATTCAACAATAGAATTTAAGTTATGAAACAATTACTGTTTCACCCTATAACAAAAGATACTAACTAGGAATAGTCGAAATAAATTAAAAATCAATTACATACATAAAACTAAGCACAAAATTAGATTTGGTGTTATATTCTTTAAAACTGAGGGTCAACCTTTCTATTTTATGGAAATGCGGATTATACTCACGCCTGTTAATAGTAAATAGTGAAAAATTAAAAAAAATTTAAGGATGCAGATGGCAAAACAAGTGGGGAAGTAAAAATATCCCAGCTTGCTTCGTCACAATTCATGGTGTCGATTCCCTCCAGCACTATGTCAGACATTAGTCGAGTCCACACCATGTCGTGTTGTGACACTTCTGTGTGCTCACGGGGGTCCTGTACAATATTAGGCAGGTGTACCAGTTTCTTTGGCTCTTCAGGGTAGTTCAGTATAGCTATATTAATATGTGAGATACGTATAAATTTGTTTTAGTTTGGAAGTAATATGATGGCACACATAGATAACAGCATGACCGTGCAAGAGTTAATGCAGTCAGTTTTACAACAGTTAGCTCACTTGAATACTACAGTTATGGATATAAATGCATTTTCACACAGGTAGAAAACAGATTGATGCAAATTAACAACAGCCTAATGAATTTGGGAACACGATTTAATGCATTCACTACCCAATTTAACAGCAAGAGATATGTGTTGGAAACAAGATTGAACATGGGTTTCGATCATGTTTCCAAAATAGATAGGCACTTCGAAATAATGGAAACAAAACAAGATGGACCTTAGAGCATGTACACACTATCAAAGCAGAAAATGACAAATTAGCAAGGATAATTGAGAAATTAGAAAAGGAAGTGACGAATACAAAACACTGTTATAAACTTACACTAAGTAAAAATATTGACGTTTTGTCTGTAATAATTAACGAATTGGAACCAAGGACACAAAAATTGGAATTTAGTAAGGATGTACATTGTACACAATTGGTAGACAATAAATCAACCTCTGGAAAGACTACATCTGCAGTGTCGGGAACACCCAACTTTTCACAATAATGAAATTTTACGTTCAAACACAAAGTCAGTGATACATAACTCTCTGAGCTTGGGGAAGACAAAGAAAGAACTAAGAAAAAGAAGTAGAAGACTTGTTATTAAAGAACAGGACAGTAACTAATAACTGCAATGACTTCACCACAACACTAAGCAAAGGATTAAATCATAAATTCTCCTGAGTTTTCACCTTCGTGTGATATTCACCCCGTTTTCTTTCTAATGTCATTTTAGAGAATGTTACCTGATTCCCAATCAGATTTTAATCAGATATGATTTGCGATAAGTCATTTGACAGGTGATGCTGCACAGTGGGGTATGTTAAGCTAGAAGAATTCACAGCCTACAGTGATATCAAAACAACATTTAAGTCAAGGTACAGGAGTGAGGTAGCCCAAAAAGAAATTGAGATTAGAACTTTTAGCATCGAAACCATACAATAGTAGTTCACGGAATGGGTAAAGAGATTTTGTGGAATAGCATCTTAGCAAAGCAAAATATCTAGACAATTCCATAAGAGAGGAACATTTATTATAAGTCATCATTAGCCGATTACTATGGTGTGTAAGGGACAAATTGTTAGGGAAGTATTGGGAAAAAGTGAACAACTTATTGGAATATCTATAAAAAGTGCAACAGTGAAAGGCAATCAGAAAAAATGGCATACGAGCAGCAATACCAACACTAATAATCAACAGAGTAATGTTAACAGAGGATCTCGATCCACTAGTGCTAAGACTGGAGGAAAGAGGGTACACAATGGACATGATTGTAACCATACAGGGGACAGTAACAGAAATGGGAACAATAACAGATTTAACAGCACAAATATGACAGAGAGGGAAAATTAATACACTTCCAGGCAGATGTTCAGTCCTCTGAAACAGCTGAAAACCAGCCACAACAAATCTATTCTAGCTTCATTAGGTATGATTACAAGCAGAGTTTCACAGATGTCTTACTACATGAAGAAAATGTTGTTGTTGTTGTGGTCTTCAGTCCTGGAACAGGTTTGATGCAGCTCTCCATGCTACTCTATCCTGTGCAAGCATCTTCATCTCCCAGTACTTACTGCAACCTACATCCTTCTGAATCTCGTTAGTGTATTCATCTCTTCATCTCCCTCTATGATTTTTACCCTCCACGCTGCCCTCCAATGCTAAATTTGTGATCCCTTGATGCCTCAGAACATGTCCTACCAACTAGTCCCTTCTTCTTGTCAAGTTGTGCCACAAACTCCTCTTCTCCCAAATTCTATTCAATACCTCCTCATTAGTTATGTGATCTACCCATCTAATCTTCAGCATTCTTCTGTAGCACCACATTTCGAAAGCTTCTATTCTCTTCTTGTCCAAACTATTTATCGTCCATGTTTCACTTCCACACATGGCTACATTCCATACAAATATTTTCAGGACCGACTTTCTGAGATTTAAATCTATACTCGATGTTAACAAATTTCTCTTCTTCAGAAACACTTTCCTTGCCATTGCCAGTCTACATTTTATATCCTCTCTACTTCGACCATCATCAGTTATTTTGCTACCCAAATAGCAATACTCCTTTACTACTTTAAATGACTCATTTCCTAATCTAATTCCCTCAGCATCACCTGACTTAATTCGACTACATTCCATTATACTCATTTTGCTTTTGTTGATGTTCATCTTATACCCTCCTTTCAAAACACTGTCCATCCCGTTCAACTGCTCTTCCAAGTCCTTTGCTGTCTCTGACAGAATTACAAAGTCATCGGCAAACCTTAAAGTTTTTATTTCTTCTCCATGGATTTTAAAACCTACTCCAAACTTTTCTTTTGTTTCCTTTATTGCTTGCTCAATATACAGATTGAATAAAATCAGGGATAGGCTACAACCCTGTCTCACTCCCTTCCCAACCACTGCTTCCCTTTCATGTCCCTCGACTCTTATAACTGCCATCTGCTTTCTGTATAAGTTGTAAATAGCCTTTCGCTCTCTCTATTTTACCTCTGCCACCTCCAGAATTTGAAATAGAGTATTCCAATCAACATTGTCAAAAGCTATCTCTAAGTCTACAAATGCTAGAAACGTAGGTTTGCCTTTCCTTAATCTTTCTTCTAAGATAAGTCGTAGGGTCAGTATTGCCTCACGTATTCCAACATTTCTACAGAATCCAAACAGATCTTCCCCGAGGTCGGCTTCTATCAGTCTTTCCATTCGTCTGTAAAGAATTCGCGTTAGTATTTTGCAGCTGTGACTTATTAAACTGATAGTTCGGTAATTTTCACATCTGTCGACACCTGCTTATTTTGGGATTGGAATTATTATATTCTTCTTGAAGTCTGAGGGAATTTCGCCTGTGTCATACATCTTGCTCACCAGATGGTAGAGTTTTGTCAGAACTGGCTCTCCCAAAGACGTCAGTAGTTCTAATGGAATGTTGTCTACTCCCGGGTCCTTGTTTCGACTCGGGTCTTTCAGTGCTCTGTCAAACTCTTCACGCAGTATCATATCTCCCATTTCATCTTCATCTAAATCCTCTTCCATTTCCATAATATTGTCCTCAAGTACATTGCCTGTGTATAGACCCTCTATATACTCCTTCGACCTTTCTGCTTTTCCTTCTTTGCTTAGAACTGGGTTTCCATCAAAGCTTTTGATATTCATACAAGTGGTTCTCTTTTCTTCAAAGGTCTCTTTAATTTTCCTGTAGGCAGTATCTATCTTACTCCTAGTGAGATAAGCCTCTACATCCTTACATTTGTCCTCTAGCCATGCCTGCTTAGCCATTTTGCACTTCCTGTCGATCTCATTTTTGAGTCGTTTGTATTCCTTTTTGCCTGCTGCATTTACTGCATTTTATATTTTCTCCTTTCATCAATTAAATTCAATATTTCTTGTGTTACCCAAGGGTTTCTACTAGCCCTTGTCTTTTTACCTGTTTGATCCTCTGCTGCCTTCACTATTTCATCCCTCAAAGCTACCATTTCTTCTTCTACAGTATTTCTTTCCCCCATTCCTGTCAATTGTTCCCTTATGCTCTCCCTGAAACTCTGTACAACCTCTAGTTCTTTCAGTTTATCCAGGTCCCATCTCCTTAAATTCCCACCTTTTTGCAGTTTCTGCAGTTTTAATCTACAGTTCATAACCAGTAGATTGTGGTCAGAGTCCACATTTGCCCCTGGAAATGTCTTACAATTTAAAACCTGGTTCCTAAATCTCTGTCTTACCATTATATAATGTATCTGATACCTTTTAGTATCTCCGGGACTCTTCCATGTATACAACCTTCTTTTATGGTTCTTGAACCAAGTGTTAGCTATGATTAAGTTATGCTCTGCGCAAAATTCTACGAGGTGGCTTCCTCTTTCATTTCTTAGCCCCAATCCATATTCACCTACTACGTTTCCTTCTCTTCCTTTTCCTACTGGCGAATTCCAGTCACCCATGACTATTAAATTTTCATCTCCCTTCACTACCTGAATAATTTCTTTCATCTCATCATACATTTCACCAATTTCTTCATTATCTGCAGAGCTAGTTGGCATATAAACTTGTACTGCTGTAGTAGACGTAGGCTTCGTATCTATCTTGGCGACAATAATGCGTTCACTATACTGTTTGTAGTAGCTTACCCGTACTCCTATTTTTTTATTCATTGTTAAACCTACTCCTGCATTACCCCTATTTGATTTTGTATTTATAACCCTGTATTCACTTGACTGAAAGTCTTGTTCCTCTTGCCACCGAACTTCACTAATTCTCACTATATCTAATTTTAACCTATCCATTTCCCTTTTTAAATTTTCTAACCTACCTGCCCAATTAAAGGATCTGACATTCCACGCTCCGATCCGTAGAACGTCAGTTTTCTTTCTCCTGATAATGACGTCCTATTGAGTAGTTCCCGCCCAGAGATCCGAATGGGGGACTATTTTACCTCCGGAATATTTTACCCAAGAGGACGCCATCATCATTTAATCATACAGTAAAGCTGCATGCTCTCGGGAAAAGTTATGGCTGTAGTTTCCCCTTGCTTTCAGCCGTTCGCAGTACCAGAACAGCAAGGCCGTTTTGGTTAGTGTTACAAGGCCAGATCAGTCAATCATCCAGACTGTTGCCCCTGCAACTACTGAAAAGACTGCTGCCCCTCTTCAGGAACCACATGTTTGTCTGGCCTCTCAATAGATACCCCTCCATTGTGGTTGCACCTATGGTACGGCTATCTTTATCGTTGAGGCAGGCAAGCCTCCCCACCAACGGCAAGGTCCATGGTTCATGGGGGGGATGAACAAAATACACAAACAAAAGAATATATGAAACCAAAATTGACTTGCATTGTAAATAACATAATCGTGGAAGTTATTTTAGACACTGGTAGTGACAGATCAGTAAAAGAACACTGTTTCTTACAGCAATATAATTTGTTAAATGCGTTCCCTCAGGTACTGTCACAGGAATACAGATAACAGGTATGACAAGCAAAGCAGTATATGCAGAACTGTTTATCGAATTCACATTAAAAACCCACACATTTCAAAAAGCAATGTTTGTAGTGGGAAGTTCAACTTCACCTACGATTTTAGACATAGACTGGTTGTCGGACAAGAAAGTATCGTTAAACTTCCAACAGGTTAGCAACCTTCCCATGCGGGGAACAAGACGACTTGGCTGTCATTCATTTCGAGCAAAGCAACACAAGGAGATTAGGACTCGCTTTATAGATAAAAACTACATTAGAACAGAATGGCAGGTACCAATTAGGGGCAGACATGATACAAGGGAATGAAGCAGACATAATTAATAACATAAACAAATCACAGAATCTACACATTAAAAAAAGGAAGATACAACTTCTTTATTATGTAGACATGTAAAGTATTTTCAACATGCCCAGGTGTTATAAAGACTTCATTTGTAGATTGAAGATTAAACCACATAATCCATTTAATGTGAGACCCTACTCCATACCAGTACTGATGATGCCACTAGTGCAAAAAAACTGAAAGAATGTTACAATGGAATATTATAGAAATGTCTGACAGCTGTTATAACAATCCATTAGTTGTTGTTACAAAACCAGATGGTAATGTACGTATAGTGTTGGATGCACAAACTGTAAATAGAAAATAGAGCCAGAGAGAGACAGACCCCCTATAATAGAGGAACTGCTTGCGAAGTTTGAAAGAGTAAAATACATCATCACTATGGATCTGATGTTGAGTTATTGGCAGATTGTCCTCTACAAAGATTCACAGAAGTATATAGCATTCCTGTTTGAAGGAAGGTCATATCAACTCAAAGTGCTACCATTTGGCCTAAATGTATCAGTCTCAGTTTTCATAAGAGCTCTGGAAAGAGCAATGGGAAACCAGCTTAGAAGTAAAGTATTGTTATATGTTGATGACAGGTTGTAATATAAATACTAACAAAGAGATAGAGAGGCTGGCCACCACTTACCCCAGCTCAGTACAGCCGATAGATACACAAAACAGAAAATTTTTATCCTAGCTTTCGGAACTCTGTTCCTTCGTCAGGGAGGAGAGAGGGGGAAAAAAGGGGGAAGAAGGGAAAGTGGATTCAGTTACTCACAACGCACGTTATGAAGCAACAGGGGAAAGGTAAACAGGGAGGGTAGCAAAGAAGGAGGCATGGGTGTCAGAGGGAAGCCAAAGATATTCTATTGTAAGTACTGTGCCAGCATCAAACCAAAGAGGATGCATACAGAAGTGAAGAGGTATATAGTATAAAGATAAACACAACTATGTAAGATGAAAAGATGTGTGAATGGCTAAAGACGAGAGGGAAAGAGGAGAAGACTGAAGAGTAAATGGGAGTGAGGTTGGTTAACGTAGGTTCAGTCCAGGGGGATGGCGGGATGGAAGGATGTGTTGGAGTGCAAGTTCCCATCTCCGCAATTCCAAGGGACTGGTGTTGGGATGGGAGAAGCCAAATGGCACGTACGGTGTAGCAGGCTCCTAGGTCCCTAGAATTATGCTGGAGGGCATGCTCTGCTACCGGCTATTTGACATCTCCTAGGCGGACAGTTCGTCTGTGCCCGTTCATGCGCTTAGCCAGTTTAGTTGTCATCATACCAATGTAAAAGGCTGTGCAGGCATGTCAGCTGATAAATGACATGTGTTGTTTCACATGTGGCCCTGCCTTGAGTTGTTTATGTTTTACCAGCAGCAGAACTGGAGTAGGTGGTTGTGGGGGGATGCATGAGGCAGGTTTTGCAGTGGGGTCGGTTAGAGGGGGAGGAACCGCTGGGTAGAGAAGGTGGTCTGGGAATATTGTAGGGTTTGACAAGGATGTATTCAAGGCCAGGATAATATTGGGTGACAAGGGGGATGCTTCTGTGTGGTCTGGGGTAGGAACATTATTGTTGGATGGGGAAGAATGTATTGCTTGGGAGATCTGTTTGTGGACAAGGTCTGCAGAATAGTTGCGGTAGAGGAAAGCACTGGTTAGGTTATTGGTGTAATTGTTGAGGATTTTGTCACTGGAGCAGATACGTTTGCCACGAATACCTAGGCTGTAGGGAAGGGAGCGTTTGATGTGGAATGGATGGCAGCTATCAAAGTGAAGGTACTGCTGCTTGTTTGTGGGTTTGATATGGACAGAGGTGTGGATGTGAGCATCAACAAGATGAAGGTCAACATCCAGGAAGGTGGCTTGGGTTGTGAAGAAGGACCAGGTGAAATTCAGATTTGAAAATGAGTTGAGGTTATGGAGGAAATTAAGGAGTGTTTCTTCACCATGAGTCCAGACCACAAAGATGTCATCTATAAACCAATACCAGGCCAGGGGAAGCAGCTGTTGGGTCTTCAGGAAAGCCTCTTCCACGTGGCCCATGAAGAGGTTGGCATAGGACGGAGCCATCCTGGTTCCCATGGCCGTTCCCCTGATTTGTTTGTAGGTCTGGCCTTCAAAAGTGAAGTAATTATGGGTGAGGATGAGGTTGGTAAGTTTGATAAGAATCACATTACCAACTTCATTTCATGTACTGAACTTATGAACAGGGGTCGACAAGAGGTTTGTGAACTGACACCACTTATTGCTCGAACCGCCCGTTTCTGAGCCAAAAATATCCTTTTAGAATGGGAAGAGTTACCCCAAAATATAATACCATATGACACAAACGAATGAAAATAAGCAAGGTAGACTGATTCTTGTGTCGAATGATCACTCGCTTCTGATGCCGTTCGAATAGTAAAAATGGCAGTATTAAGTCTTTGAACAAGATCCCGAACGTGGGCTTTCCATGACAGCTTACTATCTATCTAAACACCTAGAAATTTGAACTGTTCAGTATCACTAGTCATATGCCCATTCTGTGAAATTAAAATGTCAGGTTTTGTTGAATTATGTGTTAGAAACTGCAAAAACTGAGTCTTACTGTGATTTAGTGTCAGTTTATCCTCTACAAGCCATGAACTTACGTCATGTACTGCACTATTTGAAACCAAGCCAACGTTGCACACAACATCCTTTACTACGAAGCTAGTGTCATCAGCAAACAGAAATATTTTAGAGTTTCCAGTAATACTGGAGGGCATATCATTTATATAAATAAGGAACAGGAGTGGCCCCAACACCGATCTCTGCCCCCCCCCCCCCCACCCCTCGCACTTGACAGTACCCCACTCAGACCCCACATCACAGCCATTATCAACAATGTGAATAATTACCTTTTGCTGCCTGTTGCTAAAGTAACCAATGGTGAGCTACTCCTTGTATTCTGTAATGGTCCAACTTCTGGGCAACATTTTGTGATCAACAGAATCAAATACCTTAGTTAAATAAAAAAAAAAAGTCGAGCATTCGAAACCTTTTGTTTAGCACATCCCGTACATCAGAGAGAAAAGAGAATCTAGCATTTTCAGTTGTTAAATGACTTGTGTAAAGCCGAACCGTACATTTGATAGCAAATCATGTGATATGAAATGATCAATTATCCTTACATACACAGCCTTTTGAATAACTTTTGCAAACACTGATGGCATAGAAATAGGTCTAAAATTATCTACATTATCCCTTTCTCCCTTTTTATAAAGCAGCTTTACTACTCAGGAAACTGATCATTCCTAAAGGAAAAACTACAATTATGGCTAAATACAGGGCTAACATGTACAGCACAGTACTTTAATATTCTGCTAGACACTGCATCATAACCACGAGAGTCCTTAGTCATCAGTGATTTAATTATTGACTCAATCTCCCAATTTTGCACAATATACATATCTTTTCAAAATCGTTTTGCAATTTATATTCATCTTCTGATGATTTCACTAGACGATAAACGACAGCATCACCTGCAAACAACCTAAGACGGCTGCTCAGATTGTCTCCTAAATTATTTATAACAGCAGAGGGCCTATAACACTACCTTGGGGAATGCCAGCAATCACTTCTGTTTTACTCAATGACTTTCCATCAGTTATTAGGAACTGTGACCTGTCTGACAACAAATCACAAATCCAGTCACATATCTGAGATAATATTCCATAAGCTCGCAATTTCACTACAAGCCACTTGTCAACTTGTGCAGTACAATGTCAAAAGCCTTCTGGAAATCTAGAAATACGGAATCAATTTGAAATCCCTTGTCAATAGCACTCAACACTTCGTGTGAGCAAAGAGCCAGTTGTATGTTGCAAGAACAACGTTTTCTAAATCTGTGTTGACTGTGTATCAATAGACCATTTTCTTTGAGGTAATTCACACTGGTTTATTATAGGTGGAAACTACTTAGTACCCAAACACTTGGTTATTTATAAGGGGCATCAGGTATGAGGGTATGAGATTTTCCAAATATTTTGTAGCCAAAGTTTGGAAATAAATAATTTCACTGAGTGGAAGTGAAATCTCATACTAATTTTGAACATAAATGAACGAGCTTTTTTAGCAGAATTATATGTATTTTTGTCATCCAGAATAATCAATCAGAATATGAAATTCTAATCACTTTGTAAGAAGATTTATTAGGGGGCAAGTCGTGTTTTGCGTTTTTTTTTTTTATTTGAATGAGGTATTCCGCTGGTCTTTGTGCCACTCCAAGAGTGTTGAAGATGTATTTGGACTCTTGACAGGCAAAACAGTCAAAGGCAGCAAAGAGTCTTCTGCCAAAATACCAATGACCAGAAGTTTATATCAACAATGTATATATGTATGTTATCAAAAAACATCTGTTATTCATAATCCAGAAGGTCTACTGCAACATAATACTTACCATCTAATACTGGAGTTACCAAGTCTTGGTTTTCAGTAAAAAATAAGTTATGGTACAGTTAAGAAGAATATTTAATAAGTTTGCAGATGACTCCTGGCTGAAGATCACAACAAGGTACCTTAAAATATAAATGAACCCTCACAAGATAAATTCTTAAACAGAATTAAGACCAGCGATGAAACTTGGGTTTGTCATGTCACTCCAAAATAAAAACAACAGAGGATGGAATGGAAGCAGCACTCTCACAATCCCTCAAAAACCAAAAATTCAAAGCAACATTGTCAGCACAAAAAATCATGTGCATAGTGTTCTGGGACAGACAGAGCATTCTGCTAGTTGAGTTCCTTCTCAAAGATGAAATCATCAAAGTGGTAAGATACTACGAAACACTGAGAAAATGTCAGTGCACAATTCAAAACAAAAGACATGGAATTCTCAGTCAAGGCATTGTGTTGTTTCAAGTAACACAGTGCCCATTCTGTTGACATCACTCAAAACCCTATTCAGTTGGGAGCAGTTTGATCGTCCACCATATACAGCCCTGATCTCACACCTTCTGACTGCCACTTACTCTTGAACTTTAAGCATGATTCTGGAGGAAGGCACTTGGACACAATGACAATGCAAAAAACAGTGTTCAGCAGTGAAGACGACATAGAAAAGTTGGTCTCTCACTATGACAAATATCTGAAGAATGGTGGCAACTGCGTAGAAAAATATTTTAAGAAATGCTCTTCTTGTGAAAATAAATTTTGGTTTGGAAAATCTTTCTATGAGTTTTTTCGCCGTAAAAACACTTAGTGTCCCAACATGCCCAATATTCAACAGTTTCTCTTCATTTTCACAACACCGATGACCCTTTTTTTTCCATCAACATCAAATGTGCAATTTCCCTGTTCCCTTGCACAGCTGATAATTTGAAGTTTAAATTTCACTGTGTAACAAGCATGCTCCTTTCCCATTGTCACAAACCAAATGATCAAATTTGGGCACTACTTCTTCAGAAGATACCATGGTATAATATTGTTGCTCTGCATTGCTCAATTGTTATGTATGGTTGCCAACATTATTCAGTGATTTCCTGTTGCAGAGCATACTCTGCAATATGACAGTCGAGATCTTGGTGCCTGTTTTACCATAAGTGCCACCTGGATTTTTCACATAGACACCAGTTTCTCACAACTCCGCAGGTGAGAACTGACATTACAACATGTCCTTGGTTCTTGCCACCCATGTGGCCTTAATTTACATTAATTTCTTAGGCCTCAGCATTTCTTCACAGTAACTATCCTTTTTTCCACTCCCTTTTAGTTTTCTATGTCTTTCATTTTCTGACTTTTCTATTGCCCCCCCCCCCCCCCCCCCCACCTCTATCACATATAATGCATTTAGCTTTTTGCTCTTATTAACTCATGCACAATGTTTTGGCAGTAATCTCTGTCTTGTGTAGTATCCTATCTTCCACCATTAAGCTCTCAGGTTTTCAGATCTCATCTGGTGCAGTCGCCAACACTTCCTTCTTCTTTAACCCTTCTGCCAGAAGGAGGAACCACTGGTTCCAAAAGCTTGCAAAATTTAAATAACTTTGTATGTGTTCTCCTGCTACCGTTTGATGAGTAGATTTTTTTACCTATACAATTACATTACACTTTAATTTAGTGTCTGTCTGCATCATGTACTGTTTGTCCCGGATGAGTTGACAATTCGCACGGTGGCTGTTGGCAATGGCAAGAGGGGCATTTTGCCTGCCTAGGGGAAAGGAGCGATGAGAGGAAGACAGCACTGGCTGCTTGCCATAGCCCTGGCACCGTTACCCTTAACAATGTGCAGCTTTCGAGACTAGGGGCAGCTTAATGTTGGCAGTGCTCTGAGATAAATGAATGTCACATATTTGTGTCCACGTGATAAGTCAGCCTTAGTTATGCAGAATTTGATGAAAGGGTGGCAAAACATGCAACTAAAAGCACTGTCTAAGTGCACTTTTTCATAAATTTAGTAGTGCAACCTACATTCAAGGTTCACTTTTTACTGTAATCTCACAGCAAAAGTTTAGATTCAACCTATAGCTCCATGGGGCCTATATTCATGCAAATATGATAAGCAGCTAGTTACACAAAGATACATAGCATGCACAGAATAGGCTAGCATGGAGAGCTGCATTAAACCAGTCTTTGGAATGAAAACCACAATGCCACCACTTAAGAGTCATATATTACATACAGTATTATGATGACATGCCAAGAGATACTCCTCATCTTTGCTAGACACAGGCTAATAATTTAATTATGTGTGCAGGTAGTTAAGTTATTTTACAACTGTAGATTTCTTATCTCATTTTTTAATCCCAAAATAACTGGATCATCTTCAGTATAGTTTCCTGTACTGAGAAGTGTGTCCATCTCTTCTATTAGTCTTGAAGCATCACGCTGCACATCTTCGTGACAACTTATAAAGGTTGTAGGTGACTTCTGGTGCTGTGGAGTAAAGATGTTGTACATATTACTTTCAAATTACACATAAGGTAAGACATAATGGTTACACATGGGGATGCAAAACATCTATTTTCTGTCTAGCAGTGAAGTGCAGCATGTGGTGATTTAATTTACATAGATGCTGTTTGTATATATTCCTTGTATCAGTTATATTCATTTAGTCAATTCAGTTAGTTGTATTTATATATTCTGTGAGTTTCTTAATTATTTAGTTAGGCAAAGTGATAGGTAAGCTTAGGCAAAGTGTAGCTAAGCTCACTACATCATAAGAAAATGTGCATGTCATAGTGAAAACATAAACCTTCTGAGATATATACAAGAAAATGTCATTAAAAAAGTCAATGTTTTATCAGTATCTACATAACCTACACCAAGAGTAATAACATGACAACTTCATAACAAATTTCATTATGTTTATCAATAGAATATGTTTCCATGGTGTAAAACCTTTGCTAATTATGGAACATGGAGAAAAAGATCCCAGGAGCTGTGAAAAAAGATACTTTGAGACTGACATTAGATCTTTATCTCCATTACCTGTCAGCCAGTTCTATAATAAATCAAGCTTAAAGCTTTCTGCAGTAGTTGTGCTATACAATGTGAAATTTCTGTTGAAATTCATGTACCAATTCTTGAATTATATGTGAAAATGTTTGAGATGTAGAACTGGTGCTTTCCAATGCATCTTGTGAAAGAAAATATCTGTCTCTCACAAATAACACACCTAACCTTTTTTTAATTAAGAAAAGGTCTTAATTTCTTTGGGGTAGCTGCTCTATATTGTGCTGGAAATCTTACTGACATCCATTTAGGAGTAGATAGTGGATGTTAATGCATTTAGACATTCTGGTTGACAGGCATTTCATTCATTTTTGAAATTAATTTCCGGACTGCGGATTACTTGACATCAGCGGTTATACGGATCTACTATCCCAATGCCGACATATGAAAATTTGTGCCCGACTGGGACTCAAACCTAGATTTCCCGCTTATTGTGAGTGTTCACCTTAACCGGATCAGCTATCCATGAACATTCCCCAGACTGAGAGAAGCTTTCATATCGCACTGCCTACAGCCTCATATTGTAGTCTACTTAATTCACCATCTGGGTTAGCAGGTCTATACCTAATACAGCTGATGTCAAGGAATTCACAGAAAGTGAATTACGAGGCTCATCCACAAAATAAGTTCCATTTCTATTTCTATCCGTGGCAGCGATACGATCGCAGTTCCGAGCATGCACGGCAGTTACTCTGACTCAAGGAGAAGACATGTGCATCATTTTCAGATCACTGCTGCCAATGTGTGCTTTACAGTGCTTCTTTATAATGTCAGCCGTAATCGAAAATGCTGCCACATGTGAAAGAAAGTTAAAGAAAGTCTGTTAATTATTGTTCAGTGCTGTATTAAGTAGAACGTTGTGTCGCACAGTTTGCAAAACATTGAAACAGCAAAGTTAGAGGAGTAGTGCATCTGCATTCAGTTTTGCATGAAACTCAAGAAAACTTTTACAGAGACACACCAAATGATGCACAAAGCCTACAGTGATGAGTGCTGAAGCCCTACTCGGTGTCAGATGGTTGACATGGTTTAAAACTGACCAGACAGAAGTTAAAGATGATCCTCATTCAGGATACCCTTCGATGTCTACTGACTACGCTCATGACAGGAACATCAACGAAATTGTGCGTGCCAATCGAAGAATGACTGACTGAGATATTGTAGAAGAATGTAACATTTCAGTTGGATCATGTCATGAAATCCTGACACTGCATCTTGGAATGCATCGTGTTGCCGCCAAGTTCATCCCACGGCTCATGAACCAAGACCAGAAAGACCTTCGCCTCGCAATCTGTGAAAAGCAAATTATATGTTCTTTAAGAAAATCATAATTGGTGATGAGACATGGGTCTATAGTTATAATGTTGAGAACAAGGTTCAATCTTCACAATGGGTAGCAAAGGTTCTCCAAAACTAAAAAAGTTCATCAGGTCAGGTCAAATGTCAAAGTCATGCTGACAGTTTTCTTTGACTCTGAAAGATTAGTTCATCATGAATTCATGCCACACGACAACTGTTAATCAATGGTACTATTGGGACGTGTCGGGACTCCTGCAAGAAAATGTGAAAAGGAAACAGCCTGAAATGTGGTGAGTCAATTCATGGTTCTTGCATCACGATATCGAACCTGCACATTCAGCCCTTTTGATGAGCGACTATTGCATAAAAAATGAAATCATTGTGGAGCCTCATCCTCCATACTCACCAGACCTGGCCCTTCCAGACTTTTCTTTATTTCCAAAGTTCAGAACCCCATTGAAAAGACGAGGATTTGCAATGGTACGTGAGAGGAAAAAAATCTGCAGACGCTGCTTCGCGTGATTCAGCAAGAGGCATTCCAAGACTACTTCCAGAAGTGAAAATGGCACTGGGAGCAGTGTATCAATTGTGGAGAAGAGTATTTCAAAGGAGACCATGCACAATAACTAAAAAGCAAGCACAGAAAAATTTTGTGGACAAAGTTACGGAATTTTTTCAACCGACTTTGTATAATGCAATTCTCAGGATAGCCCTCAAAAATTAGAGGCATATGGTCATTGCAGGTTATAGCTGCTCACATTATGCTGCCCATAGTGTCTCTGTATGTTCCTGCCTGACACCCTTCAGTTAATGCTTCTCTACCAACATCAAGCTAGAGTCTGCTCTAGCTGTGAAACATAAGTACTCCCTTTGTCACAACAGTTCCAGGACAGTTTTTTTTTTGCAATACAAAAAGGAACAGGTGTTTTTATGTTACCTGGTATGTGTGCCTCCACAAAATGACCTCGGCCATGGTTCGAGGCAAACTCACTAGATGGCAGGGCTATGCTTAGCAACACACTGTTTGGGATTTTGGTGCATTAGTTACGTTGACACAACGGATGCTGATTGTGAGCACAGAGATAACATCAAGTTCTGTTTTAAGCTGAGGAAAACCCCAAGTAAAATGTAGACAATGAATAAGTGAGAAAAAGCAGGCGAGGTACTTTCAAGAAGTCATGTTTTTGAGCGAAGCAAAAGATTTCATGAAGGTAGAGATTCAGTGAAACGTGATCCCAGAGCAGGTCAAACATCTACAGCACATACAGATGCAAACACGGAGCATATAAGGCAGTTAGCGGAAGAAGACCTTCATGTAACTGTGCGTGTGATATAAGAAAAATTTAAATAGAATTGTGATGTGAGTCTTAAGAATATAAGCAAAGACTTACAGAAACAGTAGCTTAAGGCAAAACTCCTCCCTCACACATTAAAAGACGAACATGAAGAGGAGAGACAAAGAATTTCTGCAGAGCTACTGGATAGAGTCAGACAGACATGATCCCAAATTTCTGGCAAAGATTATTGCTGGAGATGAAAGTTGGTGCTACCAGTATAATCCTCACTCGAAGCATCAATGTACTGAATGGCAGAGTCACGGATCACAAACCCCGAAAAATGTCTAATGACAACCTTTGCGAACAAAGACAATGTTGACTGCATTAATGTTGACTGCATTCTTTGATAACAAAGGATTAGTTCACCATGAGTATGGTCCTCCAGGTCATACAGTGAACCAAACTCTTTACATCGAAGTCTTGAAACATTTGTGACAAGCAATTCTACATCACCGTGCTGATTTGTGACAAACTCAGGACTGGTTCTTACTGCACAACAATGCAAGAACCCATGCTGCTTTATATATTACCAAGTACCTGGCCAGACATTCTGATATTAACATTCCACATCTGCTGTATTAGCCCAACCTCTTGCCAGACAATTTTCTCATGTTTCCGTGAGTGAAAATGCAACTGAAAAGAAAGCTCCATCAAGATATTGCATATATCCAACACACTGTGACAAACTAGCTTACAAGCATTACAGTAGAAAATTTCCCTGCTTGCTTCCAGTACCTCTAGAAATGTTGGAAAATGTGTGCGGATGGCCAAGGGGACTACTTTGATAGGAGCTACCATCATTACTTGGTAAGTGCTATTTCCTATTTTTTTTTTTTTTAAATAGTCTGTCCTGGAACTTTTCTGACAAAGGAAGAATTTGTCATTCATCTTTTCGGCCATGCATATCAGTTCACCAAAGGAGGCATGTTCTGTGGTGAAAAGATTCAAGAGGAAGCCTGGGCAGTGGCACCCTTGTATGTAGCTCTGGATCCTGATAGTCCTATTTTGTGCTGCAACTGACATGTGACCCACAGGTTCTTATCTGATATGCTGGTTCAGGTGCGCTCTGGTATACTTTTGTCATCCGGAGCCAGGATGGCAAGCAAGTATACATTCCCTTGACCACAGCTTCATCATTGATAATCGACTGACCTCTTGCATCCAGTATGCTGATAAATTCTTAGGGCAGATCATTTTACATCTAACTAGCTCATACTGAAGTTAAATTAACCACACGAACAGAGCTTGTCGACACTTCTCTGGCGTGTCTGCAAAGTTTACTGACCTGGTACAATCTCTAAAATAGATCAGCTTTTCAGCAAGTTGCGTATAAATACACTTCTCTGGTGTGTCTGGAAAGTTTACTGATCCGGTGTAATCTCTAAAATAGATCAGCTTTTCAGCAAGTTGCATAGAAATGTCATGGGCACAGTGTTTTAATAGTCAGTATAAAGGTTCTCAGTTCACAGAATGATATTTGTTCTTGGAAAATGTATCAGATACAGGGAACAGAATGTAATGCAAAAGTTCAACATAGACGCTCCGTTGCAGTAAAAAAGGTAGTTGTTTAGTTACATTAAACTTACAGTTACGACTATACTGTTGAATACTCACAACAGGAATGGAAAGTCGTGGTGCAGCTGCAATGAGATCTTGATCCTTTTGCAAATCTTGCATTTCCCGGTGTAACAGTTGCTCCAAGCTGAAACAAGTGGAATATTACAAGAAACACACATGATTATGCCACCAAAACTTGGTAAAGAACTGATGCATTAAGAGACAAAGTAGCCAGTAAACTGAAAGAATTGCAAGGTAATGGTGTAATTGCTCCCATTCAAGCTAATCAATGGGCAAGTCCTCTTGTTTTGTTGCCTAAGCCTTCTGGTCGCATTCGCATTTGTGTTGACTTCAAGTGTACTGTCAACCCACTGACAATAGTTGAGACTTATCTGTTAGCTCACTCTGAGGAACTCATGGACAGGTTTGGTACAGGATGTTGCTTCTGTAAGATAGATTTGCAGGATGCCTACTTGCAAATTCCATTGGCTGAAGAATCACAGAAAGTGTTTGTTGTAAATACACACTTAGGACTGTTGAAGTATTTGCATTTGCCCTTTGGCAGTGCTTCCACACCAACCATTTTTCATTGTTACTTGGGATAGCTGACTGCGGAAGTACCATTTTGTTCAAACTACCTTGACGATATTGTCATCTCAGGTTGTACACCAAAGGAACACATTGCCAATTTGCATACCGTTTTTTCAAGTGTTGTCAGAAGCAGGACTCAAGTGTCATCTTCAAAAGTGTGACTATTTCCGTCAAGTGATAAATAGTCAAGGCATGCACCCCCTCCAATCTCATTTGCTTGCAATCCGTGACCAGCCTGTTCCTCGCAATGTGTCTGAACTGCAGTCAGTATTAGGCAAAATAATATACTGTAAGGGTCTATGGGTTGCACGCAGCCATACGGTACGGACACGCGCTCACCAGCCAGCCTGTCTGGAATGCTGACAATTTGCTTGGTCAGTAGACGCGCATCCGGCCGCACTGCGATGGAGAGTACGCGACTGGCTGCAGTCCACAGTGCAGCCTCGGGTGTGAGTATGCCTCTTTTCTTAGCTCACCATGGAGCCTTTCGATACGAACGTAATTAGCCGGTGTTAGGATATCAGACACAGTGATGATGGGTGCGCATAGCATGCATGTTTTATAATCCGCCTTTGTTAATAAAACTGTTTAAACTTACTTCTCATGTTCGCGTATTGCCGTACCTCAAGGACCCACCACTTACAAATCCTGACAAAATATTCATGTAGTCATTATCTGGGGCAACAACACACACAAACTACCCCCTTATAGAAGTGGTGTCAGCATGGGGATAATTATGGAAAATCTACAATCCTGAAGAGGTGCAGTACAACATGAACTTCGAGCAGCAGCAGTGTGAACATTTTCCGACTATGCGGGGACATCCAACGCTGGAATTCAGATTGGTCTACTCCAGTTCGGCTAGAATACGAAAGGCAGTGATGGATTTTTATTTTACATTTGAGTGACTCATTGGCGTTAAATTAGACAAAATGTCGCAATCCAGTCAGAGTAACGTTGTCGATCTACAAACTCTTATTAATGAACTGAAAGAAGATATTTGGCAGTTAAAAGCAGAAAGAAGTGATCGCAACATTCCGAGAGACTTGTCGAATGATAGTTCATGCAGTACAAGTACAACTACGATAAAGAATTTTTCATTATTGCCATCAGTACCAGTGCTTAGGGAAAACCCAAAGATGATGTGAAAGTGTTTTTTCATAAACTTGAAGGTGCCACCCTGTTAGGATCATGGGCAGATTCCGATAAGCTAGTGGTTGCCAAATTAAGAATTCAGGGAGCAGCACAAGATTTCATTTGCGCGGAGCCTACTTGCGTAAAAACAGAAGATTACAATGAGTTTAGAACGATTGTTGTTCAGAGATTTAACAGAGATTTAAACGTAAAAATGCGATCCGATTTTACAGAGAGCAGCTTAACAGTTTGCGAATGCGACGAGACGAATCTATCAAGCAGTTTGCTGACAGAATTCGAAACATCAATGCTCAAACGTACGAGTTAGTAAAAGATGAAAATGATAATCGCATTCAGTTGTTCAAAGCCAACCAGAGAGCCTTGGACACATTCATTCATGGGTTGCACGGAGAGGAAGTAAGCGAAGCTGTTTGATTGGCATGATGTAAAACATTTCAGGAAGCAGTAGAATCAGCTGTTGGTTTCGCTGAAGCACTAAGACGACCGAATGAGATGCAGAAACAAGAACACAGAGTTTTCAACAGAACAGTAACAATGCTACAGATGCAAAAAGCCGGGTCACAAGGATAAGGATTGTAAAGAGAATCAAGAGAATCGAATCGACTATCATTCGGGATGCAGGGTCATGTTTCGAGAGATTGTCGCAACAAGAAGAAAGGTAATGTGAACAACAGACAATCTGCCAGATCTTTAAACGAGTATGGGGATGTATAGGCCACCACTCCATCTGCCCCTTGCCAGAGAAAGTGATTCCTGTTAGTTCCAGCAAAAATCAGACTGAAAATGACTTCGTGATAGGTGCTGTATATTATGGGAGAAACATCAAACTACTTATTGACACAGGAGCACAGACCTCATTAATGTCGCTTTGCATAGATAAACAGGATAAATTGAAACTGCCGTTAATAAAAGTGCGAGGGTTAAACGGAGGAAGGCTACATAACTATGGAGAAGTTGATGTAGAATTCATTCTTGGTCAAGGCCAAGATAAAGGTGAAAATAAAGATAAACACACAGCAAGGGTGCAAGTAGTTTCAAATAACGAAACACGTTACGGTGGTGTACTTGGATTTGATTTCTTGTCCGCTAACGAGGCAGAGATATTTGTCGCAGAACGAAGGATCGGACTAGGCCATAGCAACTACAGCCTAGGAAATCGTTCTTCAGATCATACTCAAAGGAGCAGCAATACTGACGTCATGGGAATGGGCCACACAAATGATGGATCAGTTCACACTGTCTGAGTCGATGTTCAAATTGATCAGCCTCAGCAAATTCCCAAGGGAGCAGGAAAGACAATCTACGTTGAAGTTAAGTCACCCTGATGCAAGGAAGGAACTTTGTTATTAATTGAGCAATCCCAGAAAAGTGAGTTATTGGATACAAAGCATTGTTATGTTGTTAGACGTGTGGGTTTTGTACAATGGTGAGACAGGATGTCGCAAAAGTCCCGGTTACAATAACAAATATGAGCAATGAGGATGTTGTTTTGCCACGAGGAACGAAAGTTGCTGAAGTGTCAAGCGTAAGTAAAAGTGACGAAATACAGATTCCAGATGAGTAACAAATGCTGCAGTTATAAACACATATTTTTGTAATAGTACCGCAAAATTGCAATGAGGAGATGAAGTTAATAATGAACTGAAGCACAAGATTTCGAAAAAGATACAGCATTTGACGGCTGATGAACAGAAGATTTTCGCGCCTGTTTTGTTGGAGTATGCAGACTTATTCCGAGAACACACAAATTTACCTGTCACTCATTTAGTTCAGCATCGTATTCATACAGGGACTGCAGCCCCAATCACACAGAAACCTTACAAAATACCATTCAGTCAAAGAGAGTTAGTAGAAGACATGGTTAAAGAACAATTAGAAGCCGGAATTATAAAACCAAGAGATCCTTCAGACCCACCATGGCGTTCGCCTCTTGTAATTGTAAAGAAGAAATCAATTTCTGGAGAACCACAGTTCCGCTTTTGTGTTGATTACCGATCTTTGAATGCTGTGACCACACCCTACATTTACCCCTTACCAAATTTAGTGGAAACCTTGGATTATTTGGGCAGATGTCGAATTTTTTCAGTATGTGATTTAACAAGTGGTTATCACCAGTTAACACTGCATCCAGATGATCAAGCAAAAACTTCATTTGTAACCGCAACAGGAGTATACAAGTATCTTCGTATGCCATTTGGACTTTGTAATGCTCCAGCTACATTTCAACGCCTTCAGTTTTACGAGGGCTCACCCCAAAACAAGCACTTTTTTACCTTGATGATGTAATAATTTTTGGTGAAAACATGAAGCAGCATACTGAGAGACTACAAGCTGTTTTTGAGCATATAAGGAGCGCAAACCTGTATTTATCAATAGATAAATGTCATTTTGCACAAAGTACAGTTAACTATCTTGGTCATGTTATAACCAGTGAAGGTGTTTGACCTGATCCAAAATTAATTGAAGATATAAAGAATTTTCTTGAGCCACAGAATTTGAAAGAACTACAATCATTCTTGGGATTGTCAAATTTCTACAGACGACTTATAGCTGGTTATGCGAATATAGCACATCCAATGACACAGCTACTGAAGAAAGGAGCAACATTTAATTGGTCAACAGAATGCAAAAAGGCAATGCAAGAATTTAAAACTGCTCTAACCACAGCCCCAGTGTTAGCCTATCTGGACCGATCTGGTAAACAACATGTGAATGCTGATGCAATGAGTCGAAAAGTCAATGTTTGTGTTACAATAAGTCAAGAAGAAGAGTTAAAGGCAGCTCAAGAAGAAGATCCACAATGCAAATTATGGAAAAATGATCAATGCTTTGTCGAAATAGATGGCTCTGAGCACTATGGGACTTAACATCTATGGTCATCAGTCCCCTGAAATAGATGGATTATTGTACAAAATCACTAGTAAAGGAAACCGCCTAGTTATTACAGAAAGCATGAAAGAGCAAATCAAGGGAGAGCTACATGATTCTTTATTATGAGGACAGTGCGGGAAAAAAGCAACAAACATTAAAATAGCTAAAATGTTTTGGTGGCTGAGCTGCAAAGCTGACGTTTTTGAGTTTGTTTCACAATGTGATTCCTGTAACAGACAGAATAATGTAGAAAAAGTAGAACTGCCAGAAACAAGTGAACCATTTGAACAAGTAGGACTAGATGTCGTAGGACCATTGCCTAAGACTAAAGATGGAAACAAATGCATATTGACAATGTTAGATCATTTCTCTAGATACCTTCTCACGATACCAATACCTGATCAGAGCACTGAGACTATAGCTAAAGTTTTTGTAAAAGAATGGATTCTTAAGTCTGGATCACCATTAAGTATAATTAGTGATCAAGGAACGATTTTTATGAGTGAATTGCTTAAACAGACTTATAAGCTCATGTAAATAACTCAGTTAAGGATTACACCAGCACACCCTGAAGGAAATGGAAGAGTTGAGCGAGTCTACAGAACAATTATTAAAATGGTCAGCCATTACGTGAGCAGCAAAACACGACAATTGGGATGTTTGTTTACCGTACTTGGTAAGTTGTTACAATGCCAAAATGCACATCTCAACTGGCCTAAGTCCATATGAGATTGTCTATGGAAGAAGAATACATTCACCCTTGGACTTTGCATGATCGACTGCTGGAATCAGCAATGAACACGTAAGGGATCTAGCACGCAAGCTAAAGGAAGCACAGAGGGGAGTGAAACAGTGGAATCATCAATCCTTTCTTCAACAAGCAAGACAACATGACCGCCAAGCAACAGTGCCACAGTATCGAGTTGGAGATCTTGTGTATCTGAGCAATGTGATGTTAAAGAAGAGTCACGTCAAAAAGTTTAAGACTTTTAAAAAGGACCATATCCAATCTTGGAGATGTTGCTAGTCACTCTTAAGCCCCAGCTGCCCTTTCGTTTGATTGTCATTCATGTCAATCGTGTAAAGGCATTTCTGGGTAGATTTCCTGTAGTATCGCAAGACGATGAGGACTGACCGAGAGACAGACCAACTGTTCTCAAACCCAGGAAGCAAGAATCACGAGGTCGCAGTCCAGATTTCGAGGCGAGGCATTGCCACGTTCCAAGCAATCCTGTTCCAGACACCCCTACAATCTGCGTAAACATGTGTAGTGTATGAGAGTGCAATGCGTGTGTTTATTTCAGCCATGTGCTTATGTGAATGTGTTGTGAAAATTTAGTATTGAAGCTATTACACGAGTGCAGAAGTAGAGCTAAACCTTTTATTCCACAGGTTACCGCAAGCAATTCATTTATTTTACGTTCATGGTTAACTCTAGTATTCAGAACTAATTAATCATGTTCGTTTTTATTCTAATGCTTGCTATGATAGCGTATTCTACTAATGCTGTAGTAACAGTACCACAGAATACAGGTGTTTTGTTTGATCAGACATGGTAGTTTCAACAACTAATACAAAACTTGTCCTCAAGTACAATCTGAGTGAAGTCCAGCAAGAGTTCAATTCTGTAAAGAATCAAATTGACATAAATTGTTCTGTTAAGGGTAATGATACAATTTTGGAAATGGGTACATCTTGGTATAATAACTGGATCACAGCCAAAATGTAGGTAGAGTCTACATTTGCTAATTATGAACAAGAGATTTACTGTTTTTTAAAGTTTTTCCCACACAAAACTTTAATTAGGCATAAACATGCCTGGTTTGATTTTGAAGGGAGTATCCTTCGTACTGTATTTGGTACTTTAACTAGTCAAGATCTGGAAGTTAAAGGCAAAATATTAGCTCTTGAACAATAGTCCAGTACAGATTCAACTGACCTCTCTAATGAAATTATCGTATTAAAGAATATGCAAAGAACCATTACTAACCACAGTTTTCATTGAACAGATTGTAAAGCAATTTATCTCACATTTCCACGTACTTCGTAACGAAACAAATGCAAATATCCAAGAACTATTCCAGGGATTAAATGCTGTGAGTGCACACTTAGATTTAAACACTCTTCTGTTAAGGATTACTGATAGTTTACCAAATGCTAGAATTGATGCCCTTAACTTAAGAACAGTCTTAAAAAGTAGTTCAAATGATTGTTTGAGCAGTGTGCTACTACATTCAGAACAATTTTTACAGGTCCTACAATCAATTGAACGAAAGCTAGATGCAACATATACTGTGATTTACCCTAGAATTTTAAGGCATCTTTATCAACCATTTCTTAACGATGTTCTGAAGGTATAATTTTCTCATTTAACTCCACCCTTGATGTCACATTTACATGTAAAAACTATGATACACCTGAGCTACCCTTTACCCTAAAATTGAACAATAGTGGATTAATCTTGAATGCCACACATTGTGATTTATCACGTGAACTATTTGATATGCCTAGTATATTGCCAACTACATTTCATGCAACTGGACTTTTGCCATTAACTAGAATGTTATCTGTTTATTACAATGATTCATACATATTAACATATGGAAAGCATTCCTGATCAATTTTTTCTGAAGACAATAATTTAATTACAGACATCCATGAAAATGTAATCTCTTCAAATAATGAGTTAAATTTCATTGAAGCAGCAAATAGAATTAAGTCCTTCGATTCCTCCAGTAATATTATTGCATACTTGATTGTCAGTATTGTGTTTTTATTGCTTTTATTAATTTGTCTTTTGTCAACAGCATTTGTCATGTATGAAATTGTCATCTTGAAGGCATGCCTCTCTGTACCGAACATTACTTTGTTTGCAAATGATACACTTATTGCAATGCCTTCTGATGCCACAAATGGCAAAATAGATTCGTAATGCCCAGGAGGTCGCTTTGAGCCACCTATGGTTGCTCTTTTTCTCTGGGGAGAGTGATGTAAGGGTCTACGGGTTGTACGCAGTCATACGGTACGGACACGCGCTCACCGGCCGGCCTGTCTGTCTGGAATGCTGACAATTTGCTTGGTCAGTAGACAGGCATCCGGCCGCACTGCGATGGAGAGTACACGACTGGCCGCCATCCGCAGTGTGCAGTATTAACTAGCGCGGCCTTGGGCATGAGTATGTCTCTTTTCTTAGCTCACCATGGAGCCTTTCGATACGACCGTAATTAGCTGGTGTTAGGATGTCAGACACAGTGATGATGGGTGCGTGTAGCATGCGTGTTTTATAATCCGCCTTTGTCAATAAAACTGTTTAAACTACTTCTCGCGTTCGCGTATTGCCATACCTCAAGGACCCACCGCTTACAAATCATGACAACATATTCATGTTATCATCATCCGGGGCAACAACACACACTAAACCCCCTTATAATACTAAATGCCGCACAAATTGCGGTTCCATTGCATCACTTGCATCACAAAAATTTACCTTTTGTGTGGACTAAAGACTGTCATGACACATTTCAAAAACTCAAAAATGTTTTACATAATGACAGACGTTTAGTGCCAAGCCGGTAGTTTTGCAAGTCAACGCTTTTTCTGACAGAATCAGCATTGTGCTTCTGCACAGAATTGGTCCACAAGACAGTCCCAGTGCTTTTGCTTCAATGTTGTTAACTCAAACTCCATGCAGTTATTCTCAAATAGGAAAAGAAGCTCTCGCTATGTGTATGGTGTAACAAAATTCCATCACTATTTGTGTGGTTGCAGGTTCTATTTAGTGACAGGTCACAAGCTTTTGCAGTATTTGTTTCATCTGTCAAAGATGGTTCCTACATGCACTGTTCAAGAATTGCAACGTTGTGCTTTGTTGTATCAGTATGAAATTGTGTACATACCTACAGCAAAACATGACAATGTAGATGCCCTACCTTGGCCCAGACTCTGGTTTTGATGAATCTGCCGCATCTTGTTGCCAAATCGATGCGCAGGACTCTGAATTGCTGGACTCTTTTCCCTTGCACTACAGAGAAATTGCACAGGCCATGGAAGCAGACCCAGATCTCAAGATTTTGTTGCATTACATTTACACATTTGGCCTATTCATTGAACAGTATCCAGAACTCAGCTGTGTACCGATATTTTGCTCTTCAGCATAACCTTACAATTCAACAGGGTAACAGGGTGTGTTTCTAGTTCAAAATGACAGTGGACAGTCATGTGTGCTTACTCCCATAGTGTTGCAAAAGGATATGTTGTGATTGCTCCACCAAGGACATTAGGGACTTGTTCGCACTATTAGCGCGATGGCTCTATACCTGGCAGGGCATGGACGCCCACGCTGAACAGATGATTTCACAGTGCCTCGCATGCGAGGAAAACCAATCCACTCCACCACAGACATTCACAGCTTGGCCTAAGACTCAATCACTATGGCAACGAGTGCACACTGACTTTGCAGGACCATTTTGGAATGCTTGTTGGCTCATAGTGGTAGACTCTTTTAGCAAGTTTCCACTTGCGGTGCCTATGAACTCTACCATGTCATGTAGCACTTTCAAGTGTTGTCCTCCATATTTCGCATAGAAGGTTTGCCAGAAGTAGTTGTGTTGGACAACAGGCCACAGTTTATGTCGCATGATTTTGAATAGTTTTGTGAACGATATGGCATTCGTCATCTAACAATTGCTCGTTTCAGCCGCAGTCCAATGGAAAAGCAGAACACTTTGTACGTACTTTTAAGCAAAGATGGCCAAGCTTCACACCACCCACACACAGAAACAAGTGCTGCAACTCCTTCTCACCACTCATCACCCCCACCCATGAGACGGACCATCACTGGCAGAATTTCTGCATGGCCGCCGCCACCAGATGCTGCTACACTTGCTACACCCATCACAGCATCCGGTGCTGCCAATGGTCCACAGATATCGCTTTGCACCATGCGATCTTTTTAGTTTCATGGTTTATGGCAACTGAGCGCACAAAGAAAGAGGTGTGATCCAGGAATGCATTGGCTCTTCTATGTATTTGATTGCAGGTCCTGATGGTTTGCAGTGTTGCCACCACAACCAAATTCGCATATGTCATTTGCCCCCCCCCCCCCCTATTCTGCTACTTTTCTCTCCCCCCCCCCCCTCCCTCCCCCAGGTTCATGGCCTCATGGGACTGCACAGCATTTGCACCAGGGCACCCAAGGAAGAGTGGATGGACAATGTGTCCCTCACTCCCGCTGTCCTTGCTCAAAGACCCGATGGACCTGGACCCACCATCGCTGTTGCCGTCATCACCCCACAACACTCCCTCAGGCCTTGACACATGCCCTGGCAGCAGCTTTCTGGAAAATCGTCCTGTTGTCTCACAAGCCAGATGGCGGGGTGCAGATAGGAGTACACCATCCTCCACAGTCGCAGCTCCCGGCTCATCTCTACGTCCATCGTCCTGCCTCCCTCCACGTTGTCATTCAGAGTCTCCCTACACGACAATGGTGCGGCATTTCCAGGCGGAGGAATGTGCTGACATAAGCTGTTGCCAGCACACTGGTTGGGAAAGAGTTTGCAAGATTGATCACGGGCACTGGATCAAGCATGCCTATCACAAGAGGGGCCAAAGACAGACTCGCAAACAATGCGCTGCTACCACCCTCTTGACCACAAGTATTTAGATTGCTGCCGCGGACCACAACGCCCACTCACCCAGTCTCAGTCAAACAGTCTCAAAAGCCAAATCAGTCTCAGTTACTAGTTCAGTCACTATTCTAGTCGGTATCTGTCAGTTCAAGTCAACGGCTACGAGAGTGTAGTGCTTATAGCGGGACTTGTACTTTACCAGCAGTGAGGCCAACGTGGACTATTACGGAAGAGCTTGTACCACAACACCTGGAATAGCTTAAAGATAACTAGCTTTCTGTTCTGGTACATAAAGAACCCTATAAACACACGTGTTGTAGAAAGAGAATACCAGCCACCAAACAACGTCCTCTCCCTTGCTTCCCCTGGTACAAGACTGTACAGTGGCAACAGCGACACAAAAAATACACTCCTGGAAATGGAAAAAAGAACACATTGACACCGGTGTGTCAGACCCACCATACTTGCTCCGGACACTGCGAGAGGGCTGTACAAGCAATAATCACACGCACGGCACAGCGGACACACCAGGTACCGCGGTGTTGGCCGTCGAATGGCGCTAGCTGCGCAGCATTTGTGCACCGCCGCCGTCAGTGTCAGCCAGTTTGCCGTGGCTTACGGAGCTCCATCGCAGTCTTTAACACTGGTAGCATGCCGCGACAGCGTGGACGTGAACCGTATGTGCAGTTGACGGACTTTGAGCGAGGGCGTATAGTGGGCATGCGGGAGGCCGGGTGGACGTACCGCCGAATTGCTCAACACGTGGGGCGTGAGGTCTCCACAGTACATCGATGTTGTCGCCAGTGGTCGGCGGAAGGTGCACGTGCCCGTCGACCTGGGACCGGACCGCAGCGACGCACGGATGCACGCCAAGACCGTAGGATCCTACGCAGTGCCGTAGGGGACCGCACCGCCACTTCCCAGCAAATTAGGGACACTGTTGCTCCTGGGATATCGGCGAGGACCATTCGCAACCGTCTCCATGAAGCTGGGCTACGGTCCCGCACACCGTTAGGCCGTCTTCCGCTCATGCCCCAACATCGTGCAGCCCGCCTCCAGGGGTGTCGCGACAGGCGTGAATGGAGGGACGAATGGAGACGTGTCGTTTTCAGCGATGAGAGTCGCCTCTGCCTTGGTGCCAATGATGGTCGTATGCGTGTTTGGCGCCGTGCAGGTGAGCGCCACAATCAGGACTGCATACGACCGAGGCACACAGGGCCAACACCCGGCATCATGGTGTGGGGAGCGATCTCCTACACTGGCCGTACACCACTGGTGATCGTCGAGGGGACACTGAATAGTGCACGGTACATCCAAACCGTCATCGAACCCATCGTTCTACCATTCCTAGACCGGCAAGGGAACTTGCTGTTCCAACAGGACAATGCACGTCCGCATGTATCCCGTGCCACCCAACGTGCTCTAGAAGGTGTAAGTCAACTACCCTGGCCAGCAAGATCTCCGGATCTGTCCCCCATTGAGCATGTTTGGGACTGGATGAAGCATCGTCTCACGCGGTCTGCACGTCCAGCACAAACGCTGGTCCAACTGAGGCGCCAGGTGGAAATGGCATGGCAAGCCGTTCCACAGGACTACATCCAGCATCTCTACGATCGTCTCCATGGGAGAATAGCAGCCTGCATAGCTGCGAAAGGTGGATATACACTGTACTAGTGCCGACAATGTGCATGCTCTGTTGCCTGTGTCTATGTGCCTGTGGTTCTGTCAGTGTGATCATGTGATGTATCTGACCCCAGGAATGTGTCAATAAAGTTTCCCCTTCCTGGGACAATGAATTCACGGTGTTCTTATTTCAATTTCCAGGAGTGTAGATTATTTTGTCATTTGCCTTTTAACTGATACATCAATATTTTCAAGTATTTACACTGTATGATAGATAAATAAAAAGTAATTTAAATCCCATGTGCAAAAATGAGAATGATAAGACAAAAAAATTAGAGCAATTATAAAAGTTAATTCAATGATTAAAATGATGTGGAAAGGAATACAAATATCAAAAATTGCATTTACACCAATTAACTAAATAAAAGTAATGATTAATGTTTTTTTTATAAAAAGTGGAAAAAAATAATAATCTCAAAGCACCTGACAGGATTCAAATCCATCACCTTAAGTATGTCAGAAATATATCTTAACCACTACACTGTGCCACTAACCTGGATAATTCTGTAATTTTTAAGGCTCTAGAGCATCACATGAAATCCTTTTTCATCCATTACTCACAAATGAGGGCCCACTTGGGTGAATGGCTGGGACTCTAACTGACAACCACCACCACCATATAGATGGTTTCAAAAAGTCAGTCCCATCCCTGGGGACCTCTCATTTAAGACTGAGTACCATTAATGAAAGTTATGTTGAGTCACCACCTCAACAATGAATTAAAAGCTGTATCTAATATTTACATGCAAATGAATCACTACTCTTCAAATACAGGAAGCAGTGTGTAATTGACAGACAAATTGAAAAGAGGGAAAAAATGTGCCAGTGGACTTGTTTATTTTCACACTGTTTTCAAGATGAAGACTTTACCTTTGTGCAAGTGATTTTTATATTCTGTGGTGAATTTTTCTGGACAGTGGAGCAGCATCACTAAGGAATTTTAATGTTAAAGTATATCTGGGACAGGGATATTGGTTCTGCTTTCACAGTAGCTAACGAAACTGAGGAACTGCCTAGGTTTATTCAGTATTCAGGCAATCTTAACTGCACTAAGCTATGTTTAGCCCACCCAGCTAGCTGCGCAGTCTAATGCACTGCTTCCCAAGCAGGAAGGTGTGCCGGTCCCCAGCCACGAATCCGCCCAGCGGATTAGTGTCGAAATCCAGTTTGCTAGCCAGCCTGTGGATGGTTTTTAAGGTGGTTTTCCATCTACCTCAGTGAATGCAGGTTGTTTCCCCTTACTCTGCCTCAGTTACACTGTGTTGGTGATTGCTGCACAAACACCATTACCACATATGCGTACACCATAATTATTCTACCACGCAAACATTTGGGTTTACACTTGTCTGGTATGAGAAGCTCCCAGAAGAGGGGGTTCCACTGGAGGCCAAACCACACAATAACCCTCGGTTTGGTGTGGGGTGGCAGTGGGGTGGGTGGACTGCTGTGGCCTGTTGTGGGGTTGTGAACTACTGAGGGCTATGGCGGGATGAGGCTCTCCGTCATTTCTAGGTTCCCGGTTTAATACAATACAATACAAGCTATGTTTTCATTTCTCTAATTTTTAATTACGTGATTAAGGCCATCATGTCTTGTGTGTTTCAAGCTGAACAGATATAAAATTTTAATTTTAATTAAAATGATGTGTGGCCATAATATTTTGTGTGTTTCATGCTAAACAATATATACAATATACATTTAAATTTGCCACGGTGACAACTACATTTATTTATTTGTTTCCACAAACTTATTTATTCACTTTTTTGCAACATATACTAAATTTTATGTGTGTAATTGGAGATTGCCAATAAAGACTATTTTAGACAGCCCATGCTGCAAAAGTATAGCAATTTATGATCCACCCCTAAGACTATAGAGCCACACCTTGTCATCAGGGTCATCCACTAGCCTGAACTGCAATAAATTTCTATAATCAGTTTCAGAACATTGACATATATTTCTCAAAACAGAGGGGTAAGCTTGCAGTTTGTCACGACGTGAAAGTTTCAGTGTTAGACAGCAGTTTACAGATTACTTCGCAAGTGAGGGTTTGCTCTTCTGGCAATACAATCTACACTTACACATATACTCTGCAAACCACTGTGAAGGACATGGCTGCTGCACATAGTGTGGTGCTACATTAGTGATTGTTCCAGTTCCAATCATGTATGTAGCACAGGAAGAAGGACAGCTTAATTATCTCTACATTCTTCACTTAATACTGGAACTTGATAAGTAGCCTGTCTTCACAAGTTTGACAATTTGGGGTTTTCAACATTTCCGTAATGCTCTCCTATGGTTTTCTGGTTGGTTGATTTGGGAGGAGGGGACCAAACGGTGAGGTCATCGGTCCCAATGGATTAGGGAAGGTTGGGGAAGCAAGTTGGTCAGGTCCTTTCAAAGGAACCATTGTGGCATTTGCCTGAAGCGATTTAGGGAAATCATGGAAAACCGAAATCAGGATGGCCAGACATGGGTTTGAACCATTGTCCTCCCGAGTGTGAATCCAGTGTGCTAACCACTGCACCACCTCACTTGGTATGCTTTTCCTTGAGTCAAACATATGGCCATATGTGTTGGCCTTCCTTGTTCAAGTTTAATGTCATCTTTTAGTCCTATCTGTTATGGGTTGCACGAACTTGAGAATTATTCTATGATGGGATGCACAAGTAATTTATCAACAGTCTCATTTGTGGACAGACTGCATTTTCGCAGAATCCTTCCAATGACCCAGAATGTGCCATGTGCTTTATCCATGATGAGCTTGTGTGATTATTTCATTTAATATCCCCCATGGACCAAGGACCTCGCTGAGGTGGGGTGCCCTGAGAGCCTCTGCAACACAGATAGCCATATCCCAGGTGCAACCACAATGGAGGGATATCTGTGGAGAGGCCAGACAAATACATGGTTCCTGAAGTCGAGCAGCAGCCTTTTTAGTAGTTGCAGGGGCAACAGCCTGGACAATTGACTGATCCGATCTTGTAACATTAGCCAATGTGGGCTTGCTCTGCTGGTTCTGCAAGCAGCTGAAAGTAATAGGAAACTAAAGCCATGATTTCTCCTGAGGGCATGCAGCTCTTCCGTACAGTTAGATGATGATGGCATCCTTTTGGGTAAAGTATTTCAGAGATACTACTCAGGATGATATTAATATCAGGAAAAGCAAAATGCATTCTACAGATCAGAGCGTGGAATGTCACATCCCTTAATCAGGTAGGAAGGCCAGGGAATTTAAAAGGGGAAATGGATAGGTTGAAGTTAAATATAGTGGGAATTAGTAAACTGCAGTGTCAGAAAGAGCAGGACTTCTGGTCAGGTGAGTACACGGTTATAAATACAAAATAAAATATGGGTATTACCAGAGTTCCCAAAAGTTAACGAATAAGAAAGTAGGAATATGGGTAAGACACTGTGAACAGCATAGTGAACTTATAGACACAAAGTCAAAACTCACCACAGCAGTACAAACTTACTACTCTATGAAAACTAGCTCCACAGATGTGGAGATATTGAAAGACTGTATTATGAAATAAAAGAAATCATTCAGATAGTTATGGAAGATGAAATTTTAAGGTAATGCACGAGTGGAATGTGACACTGGGGAAAGGAAGGGAAGGAAACGTAGTAACAGAACATGGACTGAGGGAAAGGAATGAATGAGGGAGCTTCCTGGTAGAATTTTGCACAGCACATGAATTAACCACTGCTAACACTTGGTTTAAGAATCATAAAAGATGGTTTTGTAAATGCAAGAGACCTACGGATAGTGAAAGGTTTCTGACTGAGTAACAGTAGACAGAGATTTCCTAACCAGATTTTAAACTGTGACATTTCCAATGGCAGATATGCACTCTGACCCTAATTTACTGGTTATGAACTGTAAGTTAGAACTTAAGAAATTTCAAACAGGTAGGAAATTAAGGAGATGGTACTTAGATGAAAGAACCAAAGATTGCTGAGAGTTTCAGAGAGAGCACTAGGCAATGCTTGACTGAAGCACAGGAAGGGAATACAGTACAAGAATAATGGGTAACTTTGGCACATGAAATAGCGAGAGCCATGAAGGATCAAACAGGTAAAAGGAAATAGAAATGAGCGTATGGCATTGTTGGCTGGGAGGTCCCATTCAGGGAAGTTTGGCCACCAAGTGCAAGTTTTATTTCATTCAACGCCACATTGGGCGACTTGCGCACCAGTGATGAGGATGAAATGATGATGAGGATGAAATGATGACGAGGACAACACAACACCCAGTCCACAAGTGGAGAAAATCTCCAACCTGGCTGGGAATCGAACAAAGGCTCACTTGCATGGGAGGCATGCACATTACCACCCAACTAACCAGGCAGACAGGTGAAAGGACAAGACCTAGTATAAATCCTTGAATGACACGGGAGATATTTAATTTAAATAGTGAAAGGAAAAAAAATAATTAAAATGCAGCAAAAGAAAAAGGCAAAAGAGAAAACAGTCACCTGAGAAAATGAGACTGACAGAAAGTGCAAACTGGCTATGCAGGAATGGCTAGAGGAGAAATAAAGAACTTTAGAGGCATATACAGATAGAGGAAAGACAGATGCCATCAACATGAAGATTAAACAGACCTTCAAAGAAAAGAGAAGCAACTGTGTGACAATCAAGGGCTCAGATGGAAAGTGAGTACTAAACAACTGTGGCATCGATAGGTTGTATCGGCCACGATTAACACCATCTTTGGACTCTGATTCCTCTGCTGAGCCTCCATGTTAGTTTTTAGTTCTGTTCTGTATCTCAAGCTGTGTACATATATATGACTTCCTGCAAAATATATCTCTATGTGGAATTTAATGGGGATAGTTATTGCATTCAACCGATAATCATATCCTGTTCCCATACTGGTGACCCTGAAGTTTCTACGTCTTCCGCGATTTCCGCACCGGGTGTTGTAAATCAACAGGTTATGCGCATAACGCCATGACTACCTCACCCAATGCTTTGTTCGGAGATTTGGAAGCACAACAACAATCACCGGACGTCTTCATTCCTTTGCCAACAACCGGTTCTACATTAATTCATAGTAATTTGTGATCTCCAGCCACGTTAACTTCAAACTTTGTCGCTCTACAACGGTCGAGTGCTACGCCGCTAACACAAACAATGGACTTGGGTTTCATGTCGCCAGACTGTGCTCGCCAACATGTGAAGTGTGATGTGAATAATACTCAGAACTGTGTACCTAATGATTGATTGTATAATGCTCAAAGTGATCTACATTTGCACACATACTCTGACTCTCAACGGACCGCAACAACAGTTACTGTTGTGCCGTGTGCAGCACTGCCATTATTGCAAAATGCATCCAGCCACTATCAAACATGACCTGTTCCAGTTTTGCCTCATTGGCAAACTAATCAAGAACATTTTAGCGCACAAAACTCTCTGTGCTCACTTAAGAAGAACTTAAACTTTGCAGGACCTAAAAGATGTAGAGTCCTGCAGGGAACCTCATAGGCGTCCCCTTACATTGCACTCCATCCACTTGTCCGCCCGGCTGTTTATACGTGAGTGACATTTCGTCACAGCCCGTTTTCCTAGTCGACACAGATACTGACATGTCTATCATACCTACTTCGATGGCTCTCCCCCCATCTTTTCACTGACGAGGTCACTTCTGCGAGCTGTCAACGCATCAATGTTACAAACCTCAGGCTCTGTCAAGGTTCGGTGCACCTATCTCCTTCTCTGTGTTTTCCGTGGACTTTCTACATTGCCAACATTGATGAACTAATTCTCGCTACAGATTTTTTGTCCCATTACAAACTCTCCCTGAATGTGGTTCAGGGCTCAGTGTTACACCATCCCACTAACACTCAAATACTGTGCTCTCACACTTATGTTCCACGTTCTTTTTCTCTCACGACATGTGAGTTAGTACGCAAGTGCTCCGCCCTCGCGGGCGACATTGTGACCTGCGTCACTAACCTACCGTCAGAATATGACTTGGCAGCACAACTCCATTGGGGAGGACAACGGTTCAATCCCGTCTCCAGCCTTCCTGATTTAGGTTTTCCGTGATTTCCCTAAATCGTTTCAGGCAAATGCCGGGATGGTTCCTTTGAAAGGGCACGGCCTATTTCCTTCCTAATCCTTCCCTAACCCGAGCTTGTGCTCCGTTTCTAATGACCTCGATGTCGACGGGACGTTAAACACTAATGACCACCACCACCACCACAACTGCATTGGGAAAACGAAGAGCTGAAACAATGAATAGCACACACTTACAACGAGATTGTCACAACTCGTACCTCACTGCTGAAACTGCAGTCCACAGTGCCGCCACCTAACTTGTTTCTCCAGCAGTCACCAGCTCAGACACTCAGCAGGTTAGTTCAAAAACATTAATTGCATGTGACGATTCACATCTGGTAGACACTGCACCCCTGACGCGCTCGCCATGTCCAGTGTCATGCATTTCAAACAGTGCGTGATAGGATCACACACACCGCACAGGCAGCCATCCAGTCTGTTGATAAACATTCCCCCTCTCTCGCGCGTTAACCATGTGACTCGGCGGCCATCGCTGTTCCCCATGCAACACCAACGCCCCTCTCACCCGCGCCAGTTACCCAAGGCAAGGCTGACAACAGACAGTCACTGTGCATCCCTACCCACTCCGTGCTGCGTGCGCAGCCGACCTCTCCAAACAAGCACACGCCGCACTCACATAATAGGCATGTGACATTCGTGCTGCCTTTTACCACCCGCGCTAACGGTTACGCCTCGTCATGCCCCGCTCGTCCAAAAGCTTCACGTCAGGACAGTGCTCAGTCTCATGTGCAGTTCTCAGTTTCTTCCATCACTGACGGAACAACACACACAAGATAATTACCACTGCTGGCCCTCCTATTAGGCACAGGGTTAGACGCCTCAACCCCATTAAGTGGGGCGTGGGCCGGTAGCAAATTAACGAACTTTTGGAGGCAGGTATTCTACAGCGGTTGGACGGCAATTGGTTTTCACTGATTCACCTCGTCCCAAAACATGATGGTTCTTTTCAAATGTGCGGTGATTACAGACACTTAAACGCTCATACCATCATAGACAATTACCCCGTGCCGAACATAAACGATTTCACTCATATGTTATCGGACGCCACAATCTTCAGTGTGACTGACTGTAAACATGCCTATCACCCGATCCCCATAGCGATGGAAGACATTCCAACGATAGCTATTATCACGCCGCTTGGTTTGTTCTAATACAACTTCATGCCATTCGGCCTGAAAAATGCGGCACAAACATGTCAACGTGTCATCAATTCAATCTTACGACAGTTCAAGTTTTGGTTTGCATACCTAGATGACATACTTATTTTCAGCAACTCGGCTGAGGAACACAAAAATCATTTATACAAGGTCCTCCAGACCTTGAACTTGAGGTCAACAAGGACAAATTCCAATTGCGCCAGTCTTCTGTCACATTTTTGGGTTACACTGTCTCCACAGATGGAATACTGCCTTCCAAATCCCAATAAATTACTACATTGGCATCTGCCTTCTGCTGCTGCCGTGCAGGCCCCACTGACACAATCGCTGTTGGGCAAACAGACTTCAGGCCTTAAACCAGTTTGCTGGACTGAACCTATGCTGGAGGCCTTCAAGGCTCTAAAAACTTCCTTAGCTCACACTGTGACACTCACCCATCCCGACCGGTTGGCCCAGTTGTTCATCACTACGGACACCAGCGATATCGCGGTGGGGGCACTACTACAGCAACGCAAGGGCAACATGGTTTATCCCCTTCATTTCTTCTCTAAAAAACTGTCTACAGCTCAGAAGAAATATTCCACTTTTGACAGGGAACTTCTGGTGGTCTATGAAGCCGTCAAACACCTTCGCCCTGACGTCGAGGGTTGCTTTTTCTTCATTCTCACCAATGGCAAACTACTAGCAAACACTTTCTGCAACCCTTCCGAGGACCCATCCCCTCGTCGTTTCCACCACTTTGATTTAGTCTCTCAATTCACAACAGACATTCGCTACATCAAAGGCACGGAAAACATCCCCGCTGATTTTTTCTCGCGGATCAATACTGTCTCTCGCATTATCGACTTATCCAACCTGGCCGCTCTCCAGGCCTCTGACCGGGAATCTCAAGCTCTCCTCATGGATCCTCAAACATCTCTTGAGTTTACCAACGCCAAGTCCCCCAGCATTTTGGATGAGGTGTGGTGCAATTCTTCAACTAGCACCCTGCGGCCGTTGCTCCTGCCCACATTGCACCGGCAAGCCTTCGACGCCTTGCATAACCTCACTCACCCTGGTGTCTGTGCCACTACATGGCTCATATCTGAGTGTTTCGTTTGGAAAAATATTCAACAGGACTGTCAGACCTGGGCACACAGCTGCGTCCCCTGTCAACGCAACAAAATCGGCCACCACACCACGCCTCCACAAGGCAAGTTCGGCATTCCGCACGGATGATTTTGTCATGTGCATATCAACCTTATCAGTCCACTACCACTGTCGGAGGGCCACAGAAATATTCTCTCCATAATCGACAGCATGTCTCGCTGGGTGGAAGCTGTTCCTTTACCCAACATCACTGCTGAAACCATGACCAAGGGTTTCGTGTCCTCATGGATTGCCAGGTTCGGTTGCCCAACTACCATCACCACTGACCAAGATCGCCAGTTTGAGTCTGCCCTGTTCACCATTTTATGTAACATCTGTGGCATTTTGATTCATACAACAGCCTAGCACCCAAAAATCAATGGGTTAGTTGAACGGTGGCACCGCACCCTCAAAACTGCCCTCAGGTGCCACGACTGCCTGTGGTCTGAGGCGCTTCCATGGGTGTTACTCGGTCTCCGTTCGACCTTTAAACCAGACTTACAGGGAACCATCTCTGAATTCATTTTCGGGGAGAACCCAGTCCTACCAGGGGAACTTATCCTGCCTCAAGCACCCGAGTATATTCCCCCGCTCCCCAGATTTCATTAGTCGCATGCGCCCTCACTTCAAACATGCATGGCTACACCTGCCTATCAGCCATTCCCCACCAGACACTTACGTGCCAACCGCACTCAACACTTGCTCCCATGTTATGCTCAGGGATGATTCTGTTAGACAACCCTTGCAATCACCCTACCTTGGCCCCTTTAAAGTACTCCAGCGTGGCGAGACATCATTTGACATTATGGTTAAAGATCGTCCTCAAACGGTTTCATTGCACAGGTTCAAACCTGCTTTTGTGGACTCCGAAGCCCCTCTGACATCTCAGTTAGACCCTCCTCACGGCTTCTCCACTGCGGAGCCTGAAAATGCTTTGTCTCATCCCATGGTGCTGTTTCCTCTAACCCATGATTCAGCGTCACCATTCGCAAGTTCTCCAGGCACGTCGCCATCCACCCCATGTGCAGGTTTCGCAGCCACTTCACCATCTGTGGAGACTCAGTCTCCCGCACTCAACCTGTGCTGCAACGTGCCACCACACCGCGTGGACGACGTGTCATTCGTCACCTTCAATGACCGAGTGCTCGTGCTCCTAACAGACACTGCGGCCTCGCCATCCAACACGCAGTTAAATGTCAGTGTCATGCATAGCATGTCTCTCCCCCGCGAGTGCGACCCGTCAGAAATGCGCATGTTCATCTCATCGGATGGCTCGATCTGCATACGGGGTGGACATGCCTGCACCATGCCGCAGGCTGTTCCACATGCCTGCTCTCTGGCCGGTTGACACATCGTCCGTCCCTGATGGTTAATCGACTACGAGGTGGACCTGCCTCCAGTCACTCCACCTCCGCACCTTGCCTCGACCGAGGTGGGAATCCCGGCCGTGCGCCTGCTGACCCGTACGACTACTACCGACGCCCACATGACCTCCGCTCAAGCCTCACTGGTAGTAATCCGTACTGGGTCCGTAATGAGAGGGGGGGTAGGGGGGGTTGTGTGGCATTGATAGGTCGTATTGACCACAATTAACACCATCTTTGGACTCTGATTGCTCTGCCGAGCCTCCATGTTCGTTTTTAGTTCTATTCTGTACCTCAAGCTGTGTACATATATATGACTTACTGCAAAATATATCTCTATGTGGAATCACTGCATTCAACCGATACATCTACATCTACATCTACATTTATACTCCGCAAGTCACCCAACGGTGTGTGGCGGAGGGCACTTTACGTGCCACTGTCATTACCTCCTTTTCCTGTTCCAGTCGCGTATGGTTCGCGAGAAGAACAACTGCTGGAACACCCCCGTGCATGCTCGAATCTCTCTAATTTTACATTCATGATCTCCTCGGGAGGTATAAGTAGGGGGAAGCAATATATTCGATACCTCATCCAGAAACGCACCCTCTCAAAACCTGCACAGCAAGCTACACCACGATGCAGAGCGCCTTTCTTGCAGAGTCTGCCACTTGAGTTTGCTAAACATATCCGTAACGCTATCACGCTTACCAAATAACCCTGTGACGAAACGCGCCACTCTTCTTTGGATCTTCTCTATCTCCTCCATCAACCCGACCTGGTAGGGATCCCACACTAATGAGCAATACTCAAGTATAGGTCGAACAAGTGTTTTGTAAGCCACCTCCTTTGTTAAGGACTACATTTTCTAAGGACTCTCCCAATGAATCTCAACTTGGTACCCACCTTACCAACAATTAATTTTATATGATCATTCCACTTCAAATCGTTCCGCACGCATACTCCCAGATATTTTACAGAAGTAACTGCTACCAGTGTTTGTTCTGCTATCACATAATCATACAATAAAGGATCCTTCTTTCTATGTATTTGCAATACATTACATTTGCCTATGTTAAGGGTCAGTTGCCACTCCCTGCACCAAGTGCTTATCTGCTGCAGATCTTCCTGCATTTCGCTGCAATTTTCTAATGCTGCAACTTCTCTGTATACTACAGCATCATCCGCGAAAAGCCGCATGGAACTTCCGACACTATCTACTAGGTCATTTATATATATTGTGAAAAACAATGGTCCCATAACAGTCCCCTGTGGCATGCCAGAGGTTACCTTAACGTCTGTAGACGTCTCTCCATTGAGAACAACATGCTGTGTTCTGTTTGCTAAAAACTCTTCAATCCAGCCACACAGCTGGTCTGATATTCCGTAGGCTCTTACTTTGTTTATCAGGCGACAGTGCGGAACTGTATCGAATGCCTTCCGGAATTCAAGGAAAACAGCATTTACCTGGGAGCCTGCATGTAATATTTTCTGGGTCTCATGAACAAATAAAGCGAGTTGGGTCTCACACGATCGCTGTTTCCGGAATCCATGTTGATTCCTACAAAGTAGATTCTATGTTTCCAGGAACGACATGATACGTGAACAATCGTATCCTGTTCCCACACAATGAAAGAAAAGCTCCTGAAAATTGGAATGAATATATATAGAAGTCTACAAGTGAAATGAACTTGAAGCCAATATTAAAGAAAGGGAAGAGGAAGATGAGATAGGAGATATGATACTGCAAGAAGAATCTGCCAGAGCACTGATATATCTAAGTCAAAACAAGGACCCTGGAGCAGACAACATTCTCTAACAGTTATTGAGATCGTTGGGAGATCCAGCCATGACAAAACTATTCCACATGGTGTGCAAGATGTATGAGACAGGCAAAATACTTCCAGACTTCAAGAACTATGTAAGCATTGGAATTCCAATTCCAAAGAGAGCAGGTGTGAGTATTAACAAATTATCAGTTTAACAGCTCATGGCTGAAAATAATGACACAAATTGTTTACAGAAGAATAGAGAAACTGGTAGAAGTCAACCTCAGAGAAGACCACTTTGGGGTTCCAGAGAAATGTAGGAACATGTGAGGCAACACAGACTCTACTACTTATGTTAGAACAGGTTAAAGAAAGACAAATGTACACTTACACAGGGTGTATACAAGGACAAGGAAAAAAAATTCCCGGATTTCCCGGTTAAAAACACACTCCCTCCCGGGTGAAAAAACACTCTTTCCGTGTTAAGTGACAGTATACTATTCCTTGGAACTGTAAAACTAATCAATCCTTTGAATGGTTATGGTTTTATACACTGGTGTAGAATTTCTGAGCCCTTTTGAAAACGAAACACAGAAAAAAGACCATTTACGCTGCATATTTTCGTATTACGAAAGTATAAATTCGTATTCCACCAAACACCGCATGTTACTTTCCGAAGCATTGAAATTGAGATTGCGATGCGCTTTTGTAAGCCAGTCATAGCTCATGTCACGTGATTTCGCCAGCCAATACAGCGGATATTCAGAGCTTAGGACACATGATGTAGTCAGCCAATAGCATTACCATTGTTAAGTAGCGCGTGCACACAATAGGAAAAGTGTGGTGTACATTAATATGCATAGTGTTGCTACAAGAAAAGCAGAGCTTTCACATATAATATTGGTCTCTACGATTAATAAGCTGCAAGAGAAGTTAAACTTTCACGTATAATGTTGATCTCTTTTTGCGACTGTTAGACTTTATGATACATCACACAGATGTCCCAGTAAAAGTTTTAATACCGACATAAATGTCTGATATTCTGGGCTCGAAATTTTTTCTGTATGGTCGTCCTCAAGTACTTGATTTTTAAACAAGAGTCAAACGCTCTGTGATTTAAGAAATTCATTGCACATTCTCGCACTTCGTTCATCTTGCATAAAAGGAAATTTACTTTGAAAGTAATGCTTTTCAATCAATCATTTGCAATATTTTCCTGGGACCTGTTAGAAAGAGGTTCGTTTCAGCAGTTGCAGAGAGCACCAGATAACAGGCATCACCGCGCTTGCGCAGCTATGATGACACAGTAAGCCTGTATGTTCGTACATGTAAAACATTAAACGATCTTACGTTATGTCATAAAAGAAACAAGGCATCAGAGGAATTCCGTGAACCATAGTAAAACGCATAATTCAGCTTAAAGTCCACATTCGTATGTCCAGATTCGGTTGTAAATTTTCTTGGAGTACCAGTACTGTATTGCCTCATTTTTTGTTTTTTATTGTGGCATAATGCCATACGTGCTATAAGTTGAAAACATGCTCTTCTGAAATACAGCAAACACTTGAAACTACCCAACAGTGTGGAATTGAACACTTCGTTTCAAATAAATTAACTGACTCAGCGGAAAAGATTAATAAAGCCATATTTCTTTAGCAAACCGACAAAAATAACTTCATAGATCTCCAAGGCGATTAATGCCTGACTGAAATTGCCTCCCGAGGCAGATACCCCGGTTTGCTCCCAGTGAATATGGCAGCTTGCGCGTGCCAGTAAAATTTTTCCAGGTAGCATATTGCTGCTTGCTTTTACAGCTAACAGCCAAACTTTTGTAGCCAGAAGCGGGAGAAGGTACATGCACGACACAACTGCGCATGCGCATGGGTCCGCTCGCAACTGCTCACATGAATCTAATGTAAACAGTTTTGACGTCATGCTCATCGGAGGCAATTCGTTGTTATGAAGCATTGCATAGTCTTCCTAAAGCTTTTGACACATTTTTCTACTGGCAGACACTTGTATGAGCACTGTGTTATGTTGTGTACATGGCACATTTCCTTTGCAACTTAAGTTTTACTTTAGTTTTTTTCTCTCGTTCTTGTTTTATTGCTGTAGTATTATTCTGCAGTAGCGGGATGCAGTAATATACTTTGTTAGAGTATTATTTCATACCAGTCAAAAGTCCAAAAAATTAACTGAAAACTAAAACAAAACAAAAATATCCCAGAATTCTAAAAAATTCCCGGGCTTTTCCCGGTTTTCTCCCAGATGAAAAATTCCCTCGTTTTTCCCGGATCTCCCGGTTGTCCCGGGTCGTATACACCGTTATAGCATTTGTAGACTGAAAGAAAGATTTTGACAATGTAGACTGGAATACACTCTTTGAAATTCTTAAGGTACCACGGATAAAAACAGGGAGCAAAATGCTATTTAAAACTTGTACAGGAACTAGATGGCAGTTATAAGAGTCGAGAGGCATGAAAGGAAAGCAGTGGTTGAGACGGCAATTATGAAGTTTGTACCCATCTCCAATGTTATTAAGCCTTTATATTGAGCATGCAGTAAAGGAAACCAAAGAAAAATTTGGCGAAGCAATTAAAGCTCAGTGAGGATAAATAAATACTTTGAGGCTTGCTGGTGACATTGTAATTCTGTTAGAGACAGCAAAGGGCCTGGAAGAGCAGTTGAATAGAATGAGTAATGTAGATGGGTTTTGCTATTTGGCAGTAAAATTGATGATGATCGCACTAAAGAGTAAACAAAATGCAGAAAAGTTAAGCCTTGAAATAATTTCTAGAAAGAGGAATTAGTTAACACTGTACATAAATTTAAATTTAAGGTGGTGGTGGTGGTGGTGGTAGTAGTAGTAGTAGTAGTAGTAGTAGTAGTAGCAGCAGCAGCAGCTTTATTCCTCCGTAGATCTCTTTTTATAAGGATATAGGTCATGTCAAAGTATTTACAAATTTATATAATAGAGGGAAACATTCCACGTGGGAAAAATCTATCTAAAAACCAAGATGATGTAACTTACCAAACGAAAGCGTTGGTATGTTGATAGACACACAAACAGACACAAACACACACGCACAAAATTCAAGCTTTCGCAACCAACAGTTGCTTCATCAGGAAAGTGGGAAGGAGAGGGAAAGACGAAAGGATGTGGGTTTTAAGGGAGAGGGTAAGGAGTCATTCCAATCCCCGGGAGCGGGAAGACATACCTTAGGGCGAAAAAAGGACAGGTATACACTCTCACACACACACACACACACACACACACACATGCATCCGCATATATACAGACACTACCAGACACATGTAAAGGCAAAGAGTTTGGGCAGAGATGTCAGTCGAGGCGGAAGTACAGAGGCAAAGATGTTGTTGAATGACAGGTGAGGTATGAGCAGCAGCAACTTGAAATTAGCAGATGCTGAGGTCTGGTGGGTAGCAGGAAGAGAGGAGATATTGAAGGGCAAGTTCCCATCTCCAGAGTTCTGATAGGTTGGTGTTAGTGGGAAGTATCCACATAACCCAGACGGTGCAACACTGTGCCAAGATGTGCTGGCCGTGCACCAAGGCATGTTTAGCCACAGGGTGATCCTCATTACCAACAAACACTGTCTGCCTGTGTCCATTCACGAGAATGGACAGTTTGTTGCTGGTCATTCCCACATAGAAAGCTTCACAGTGTAGGCAGGTCAGTTGGTAAATCACTTGGGTGCTTTCACATGTGGCTCTACCTTTGATCGTGTACACCTTCCGGGTTACAGGACTGGAGAAGTGGTGGTGGGAGGGTGCATGGGACAGGTTTTACACCGGGGACAGTTACAAGGGTAGGAGCCAGAGGGTAGGGAAGGTGGTTTGGGGATTTCATAGGGATGAACCAAGAGGTTACGAAGTGCAGATGGATATGTGTGTGTGTGTGTGTGTGTGTGTGTGTGTGTGTGCGCGCGAGTGTATACCTGTCCTTTTTTCCCCCTAAGGTAAGTCTTTCCGCTCCCGGGATAGGAATGACTCCTTACCCTCTCCCTTAAAACCCACATCCTTTCGTCTTTCCCTCTCCTTCCCTCTTTCCTGATGAAGCAACCGTGGGTTGTGAAAGCTTGAATTTTTTGTGTGTGTTTGTGTCTGTTTGTGTGTCTATCAACATACCAACACTTTCGTTTGGTAAGTTACATCATCTTTGTTTTTAGATATATTTACAAATTTAGATCAATTTAAAATAAGCTAATTCATACACACATATATTTACAGACTTCTAGTTAGACACAATCATTAGATTTGCTCCTGGTATACAATACTTTTTTTACAAATTACTTATTAAATAATGTAATGCCACACTGTTCACCCATATCTCACTATCACTGTCAGTCACTGCACACACTATACACACACTGTTTCATAACACCTCACTCACTACACCCACCCACCCACACACACACACACACACACACACACACACACTGGTGATCTCTGGGACATTTTCTGTACTGCAACTTCCTATTTGCTATCCTGAAAAACTGAGACAGCAGCCCTCCATAATGAGTGAGATGTTGAGCTCAGAAAGAGGAAGAGGTGTTAGTATTATGCTAAGCGTAGCTTGGGGGTAAGTATTTCTAGAAAGGAAAAAAGAAGGAAAAAACATAAAGTGAAAGTGTGATGTGGAATGTTGGATATTTTATAATCATTATTATTATTATTATTATTTATCTGTATAACATTTTTTTATCAAACACCTACTCTGTTTTAGCTAAGTAATCCTTCAATGTATAAAATGTATTGCATAACAGGTACTATTTAGCTGCCTTTTTAAATAAGTGTATTTTTGCAATCTCTTTAATCTCTTTTGGTAATTTATTGTACAGTTTATTCCTTGGTAGAAAATGCTGTTTTGAGTTTTATGTTTATTTTTTCTTGGTAAATGTAAGTTGAGTCTATCTCTTGTTGCATGGTCATGGACAGAGCTGTTTATGCAGTAATTATCAGCACTATTTTTGATGTGTACAGCTGACTGGTAAATGTATTCACATAGAGCAGTTAAAGTCCCCAGTGTTTTGAACAGATCTTTACAATGAGCTCAAGTAGAATTTTTAGTTATTATTCTTATGGCTCTTTTCTGGAGTTTGAAAATTGTGTTCATATTTTGTGCATTTGTTCCCCAAAAATGAATGCCATAGCTAAGAATTGAGAGTACATATGAATAATATGTAACTAAAAGACACTGCATGTTACACACTGATGATAGGATTCTAAGGGCATAACATGCTGATGACATTCTGTTTGCAAATACCTTTGTGTGTTCACACCACTTCAACTGCAAATCAATATTCATTCCTAGAAATTTTGTATTTGTTACATAGTCTATAGAGGTGCCATCTACATTTAATTTAGCATTGTCATTTTTCCTCTTCAAACTGAAATTCATGTCATTTAGTTTTCTTTATGTTCAATGTCACTTTATTGCTTATTGATCAATCATAAACTTCCTTTAGAGTTTCATTTGACTTCTCAGCAAGAAGTTCTCTAGTTTCCTCAGTGACTATAACACTGCTGTCATCAGGAAAGAGAATTTTTTCACCATGAGTAACACTACTGGGAAAGTCATTGATGTATATCAGGAACAGTATTGGTCCTAATATGCTACCTTGCGGAACCCCTACATTATTGTTTTTTGGTTCTGATAAGTGTTTTACTAGATGTTTAGATCTATTTGAAGTATGTGTTATCTCTGCTCTTTGTACCCTATCTGTTAGGTATGATCGAAACCAGTCATTAGCTACCCCTCCTATTCCTAATTGTGGACGACTGTATCAAATACCTTAGAAAGATCCAAAAGTATGCCTGTGACACACTCATCTTTATCAAGAGCATCAAGTACAACTTTTGTGAATTCTACCATGGCTGACTCCACATTTTTGCCACTTCGGACACCAAACTGTGATTCGCTTAAAAGTTTGTATTTATTCAGGTAATTCATTAATCTGTCTTTCATAATTGCTTCTACTATTTTTGAGAATGGTGACAGCAGGGAAATTGGCTGGTAATTTTCTATGTCTTCTGCATTACCTTTCTTAAGCAAAGGTACAACTCTTAGCTGTTTTAACTGCTCTGGAAATGTCCCTGATGTGAAGGATTCGTTTACTATGTTTGTTAAGGGGCCTTATGTAATTCCTATGCATTGTTTCAGTACACAAATTGGTACTTCATCTAAGCCTGCTGACTTTTTATTTTTTAGTTTTTGAACAGTGTTATTGACTTCCTGCTCTGTGGTTAGAAGTAACATCATTGTATTTAGTGCAACATTATTTATAGGTGTTATATTTGTTTTGGGGAATTTTTGCTGTAATTTCTCTGCAATACTTGAAAAATGCTCATCTCATAGTTTGCTAAGTCTTGTGGATCATTCATTACCTTATCCTTCTCCCTTGGCAGTATCTTATTCTGCATTTGTTTGCCTCTCCCCATTTCCTTTTATATAACATCCCAGACTGCTTTACTTTTATTCTCTGCATTATACATTATTTTGTTGTTAAATGACTTTTTTGTAGCAATCAGCACTTTCCTATAGATATTTTAGTATCTATGACAGAAATTTAAGAATTCTGGATCATTGCGAATATTCTTCATGGAACTGAGGTGTTTAAGTGTTTGGGAGGACTTCTTAATACCTGCTGTTATCCATCTGTTTTTGTGAGATGTTGATACAGACATGCATACTTTTGGAAATGCCTTTTCAAAGTTCAATTTAAATAAGGTGGAGAATTTAGAGAATTTCGTATTCACATTGGTTTCCCTATACACTTCATCCCAGCTTTGTTTTGCTAGTTCTTTTGAAAAATCTTTTATTCTTATTTCTGATAGATGTCGTTTGTAGGCTTGTAGTTTAGGGAATGATTCAATGCCTGATTTTACTGTTGTTATTTAACAGAGATGATCTGATAGTCCGAGACCTTTGACAGCTACATCATATTTTTCCCTATCCATATTTGTGGCCACATGGTCAATCACTGATGAAGTCATCGTAGTAATCCTTGTTGCACTATTGACCAATAGGGACATGCCAAAACTTTGAAGGATGTTTATGAAGGTGCTGCTGGATTCATTTACGATATTAGTGTTGATGTTAATGTCCCCACACAGAATTATGCTGACCTTTGCACTTGAGACTTTATCTAGAACTTCTGTTAATTTATTACACACTACCACTGAAAGATCTATACACAGACAAAATGATTAATTTCTTGGTAATATCAAGCCCTGTTAATTCAACAGCTGGTATTTCAAAGTGTTTGTCTTCACTTACTGTACTGAGGTCACCTCTTGATTTGAACTGTGTTCCTTTTCTGATATAAATGCATGGTCCTCCACCTCTTGAAGTAATTCTGCAGTAAGTGTTTGCCTTTTCATACAACGATAATACTACATGTTGGATTTCTGTGTCTCTACACCAGTGCTCCGTAATACAAACTACTGTGCAGTTCAAAGGCTGGAGCTCAACTTCTTTATTTATTTTTTATTGCAGTTTTGATGGAGGGTTGTTAAGTCTGTGAAATGTCCCGTGTTACTCTTTCCAGTGGTTTGTTTTTCTTTGTGACATCTGGTATATGTGATATTTGAGGTGTTAAAATCTGTCTTGCGAGTGATTGTTTCAGTATTTTTTAAAGTGCTGGAGATACTCTTTAGGCAGGGCAACCTATTGTCTGGATTTATCCTAAAAAAAACCTACTTTTCCTACCTATGACAACAAGTATTTGACCATGTGTGGCCCAGGATCCACCCCCTATATTTTCATGAATCAGCTGTACCAATCTTCCCTTCCCAGTCCTGTTTAGGTGTGGGCCACGTCTAGTGAAACCCCATCTGTTGATATTCCAGACGGGCACCAGGGAAACATGAGCAAAGTTGGCTGTCCTCAGAGCCATCCCTAACCCCACATTGATTCACCTCACATGACCATCAAGGTGTGGTCATCATGATGCCAGAACAGCTCAACAAAGTGTACGTTGGTGCCATAAGTCAGGGAAGATATCCTGTCCAGGTCACCACCTATGTCATCTGCCCTATCAATGTCCAAACTGTTTCCTGCCCCACCCACTATCACTACATGGTCCTCTTTTGTAAAGTCCTTACATAAAGACCCTAGGTCCTCTATTACATGACTTAGCCCTGCATTTGGCTTGAAGATACTGGTGGCCTGGTACACTGCCCCTAAACTTTCCTGTAACTGAGGGCCTACACCTCGCCCATGGCTACTACCTAGCAGCACACTTTCTTCTTCCTAAGACTTTGTACATTTCTAGGCTTCTTGGCCTCGGTTGAAGTGTGCTACACAGTTCCTGCTCCTCGTTCTACCTGAGGTTCTTCTCCACTTAACTCTGGCAGTGGTAGATATCTGTTTTTGGTGTTGATGATAAAACTGTCAGATCACATCTCTTTCTTCCTTTCCTCCTACCAGCTGCCAGTTCCCAACCACCCTCCTCCCCCCTATCTCCTTTGATCCTTATCAGTTCCTTCCTTGCTTCCTCAAACTCCGCCTGAAGGGAACAGATTTTCCTTTCCTGTTCCGCAATCAAAAAGTTCCTACGTTCCTACTGCATAATCTGCTGTTCTCCCAACATTCTACCCACTGCATCCCCCCCCCAATCACAGTGAAAATATTTCCTACAAGATTGGCAACAAATCCCTCTAATCACTACCCTATAACAGCTCCCACATTTCTCACTCATGGTCAGTTTCAAAAGAATAATTAAGTTTAAAGAATGTTTTAAATTTGTCAAGGATGCGAGATTGGTTGTGTGTAAACAACAAACAACACAAAGGTCTTATGTGTGGTGGTTGTTGTTTTTGTACTGATTTAGAAATACAATGACAGAAGAATGAATTTGTAATTAATTTGCTTTTAGAGAATTTACCTTATCAGGCATGTTTAGTCAGGTTTTTAAACGTTTATAACTCGGAAAATTTAGGCCTAGATCGCATCTATCTAACTAGTAAACAATATGAAATGTGTTCGTTAAATACAATTTAGAAATGTTAGCCTTTTCTGAAGTTATTTGTCGGTAGTGAAATGTGGACAATAAGCAGTTTAGACACGAAGACAACAGAAGCTTTTAAAATGTGGTGTTACAGAAGAATGCTGAAGATTAGATGGATAGGCCGTGTAACTAATGAGGAGGCACTGAACTGTGCACAGAAAAGAAATTTATGGCACAACGTATTTAAAAGATTGGTCAGTTGGTAGGACATATCCTGAGGCACCAAGGAATAGCCAATTTCTCAATGGAAGAAAGAGCGGGGGGTAAACGTTGCAGAGGAAGACCAAGGGATGAATACAGTATGCAAGTTCAAACTGACGCAGACTGTAGTTGTCATGCAGATATGAAGACTTTTCGCATGACAATAGAATGGAGAACTGCATCAAACCAGTCATCAGATTGCAGACCACAACAACAACATCCTTACAAACTGTTACACGTACGTATTTGTATGGGTTGACTGCCTCCAATCACGACAACAATACTGCATTCATGTCTGCATTTTGTGAAGAGTATAGTTTTAGATTTCTGAACATTTAAAACAAGTTGCCAGTTTATGAACCACTTGGAAATCTTATCGACCTCTGACTGCATTCACATCTTTTTTTCAGATAGTATGTCATTTCAGATAATTGTATCATCTGCAAAATGTTACCATTAATATTGTCTGGCAGGTCATTTATACATATATTGTGAACAATAAGGTCTCTACAAACTTCTCTGGGGCACTCCTGATGTTCTACATCTACATTTACACTCCGCAAGCCACCCAACGGTGTGTGGCGGAGGGCACTTTACGTGCCACTGTCATTACCTCCCTTTCCTGTTCCAGTCACGTATGGTTCGCGGGAAGAACGACTGTCTGAAAGCCTCCGTGCGCGCTCTAATCTCTCTAATTTTACATTCGTGATCTCCTCGGGCAGTATAAGTAGGGGGAAGCAATATATTCGATACCTCATCCAGAAACGCACCCTCTCGAAACCTGGCGAGCAAGCTACACTGCGATGCAGAGCGCCTCTCTTGCAGAGTCTGCCACTTGAGTTTATTAAACATCTCCGTAATGCTATCACGGTTACCAAATAACCCTGTGACGAAACGCGCTGCTCTTCTTTGGATCTTCTCTATCTCCTCCGTCAAACCGATCTGGTACGGATCCCACGCTGATGAGCAATACTCAAGTATAGGTCGAACGAGTGTTTTGTAAGCCACCTCCTTTGTTGATGGACTACATTTTCTAAGGACTCTCCCAATGAATCTCAACTTGGTACCCGCCTTACCAACAATTAATTTTATATGGTCATTCCACTTCAAATCGTTCCGCACGCATACTCCCAGATATTTTACAGAAGTAAGTGCTACCAGTGTTTGTTCCGCTATCATATAAGAAGTATGTTACTTCTATACCTCCAACTCTCCACCTGAGACAACATGCTGCATCCTCACTACTAAGAAATCCACAATCCAGTCACTAATTTTGTTTGATATCCCACATAATTATACTTTTGTTAATAATCATTTGTATGGCAAAAGGTCAAATGCTTGCTGAAAGTCAAGAAATACTTCATCCACCTGATTCCTTTAATCTAAGGCCTTCAGTACATTGTCTGATAAAAGATGAGTTTTCATGATCCAAGTTTTCAGAATCCATCTTGGTTGGCATGGAGGAGGCCACCCTGTTCGATATATCTCATTATGTTTAAGCACACAATATGTTCTGATATTCTAAAACAGAATGAGAATGAAACAGGATGGCAGTTTGTTTCACAGAGTGTACAGTTCAGAAATGAGAGGTCGTTCAACCCGGTATCTATAGAGCACTTCAGAGAAAGCTTAAGAAATGTTAATTGGGGAGATGTATATAATGAGCCAAATTCTAATGATAAATGCAACATATTTCTTGATAAAGTTATATCCCTTTTTGAAAATTGTTTCCCAAAGAAAATTACTAAATGTAACACCACATACTTTTCAAAGAAACCTTGGATTACTACAGGTATTAAAGTGTCTTCAGAAAGAAAAAGAAAACTGTGTGAGACAACAAGAACTAGTAAAGATCCAGAAGTAGTTTTACACTATAAAAATTATTGTAACATACTGAGAAAAGTTGTAAGGAAAACAATAAATATGTATGTTATAGAAGAAATTAACAACTCTGGCAATAAAATCAAATCAATATGGAATGTTGTTAGAAGGGAGACAGAAAAAGTAACCACTGGGAGTAGGTAGTATTACTATTAAGGAGAACGAGACCATCCTAACCAACAGTACACTAGTAGCTAATGTATTTAACAACCATTTCTTAAGTGAAGGAGAAAAAATTGGTGAGAACTGTTCAAAAGAAAAAGCCAGGCAGTGCATGGAAGAGTCTGTTCTGAAAAAAATTTGTCCGATTAAGTTTCATCTAACAAACTCTTGTGAAATAAGGAAAATTATTAAATCTTTGAAAAATAAATGTTCTGTTGGAGTAGATGACATCTCTAATAAGATATTAAAACAATGTGGAGCAATTATAGCTGATGTTCTGAGTCACATATGTAATGCATCACTAACTCAAGGTATTTTCCCAGCTACTTAGTAAATCACAATTCAGGTTTCAGAAATGCTGTTCCACTGAGACAGCAATATACAATTTCACTATCCACATAAGAGTCTTTAAATAGTAAAATGTCACCAACAGGAATTTTCTGTGACTTGTCCAAAGCATTTGATTGTGTGAACCATGACTTCATGTTACAGAAATTACAATTCTATGGTATCAATAGAATAGTATATGACTGGTTTAAGTCATACCTGCAGAACAGGAAGCAAAACGTTTCCTTATATGGGTCAAGTGATTTAAATAAGTTTGCTACTTCAGCTAACTGGGGTGAAATTACATTAGGTGTTCCACAAGGTTCAATCATTGGTCCCCTTTTGTTCTTGATATATGCGAACGACCTCCCTTCCTATCTGAAAGAGGAAGCTGAACTGACACCATTTGTTGATGATACTAGCATAATTATCAATCCAGTACAAGAAACTCCAATTGAAAATGATACAAATAAGGTCCTTGGAAAAGTCATTAATTGGTTTTCTGCAAATGGGCTTGCTCTAAACTTTGAAAAAACACAATACATCCAATTTTCTGCTGCAAAAAGTACAGTTCCTTCAATAAATATAACACATCAACAGAATTCAGTAGACAGGATAGAGCATACAAAGTTTTTGGGTGTACACATAGATGAGAATCTTAGTTGGAAAATTCATATTTTGGATCTTCTAAAGTGACTAGGTTCAGCAACTTTTGCAATCAGAATAAATGCCAATTTTGAGGATACACAAATTAGTGAGCTAACATACTTTCACTCTCTGATGTCATATGGAATAATATTTTGGGGTAACTCAACATTTAGACAAAAAGTATTCATTGCTCAAAAGAAAGTGGTTAGAATAATGTGTGGGGTTCACAGTCGCACATCTTGTAGGCATCTTTTTAAAAGATTGGGAAGTCTTACAACAGCCTCACAGTACATTTACTTTCTAATGAAATTTGTTCTCAACAACATGGAGCAGTTTTAAAACAACAGTGACATTCATGATTATAATACCAGAAAAAAAAAGACTTACACTATCCTTTACTCAACCTATCTTTGGCACAGAAAGGGGTAAAATATGATGCTATAAAATTTTTTGACAAATTACCAGATGAAATAAAATGTCTGGCAGACAGCAGTAATAGCTTCAAAAATAAATTGAAATCATATCTCCTTGACAACTACTTCTATACCATAGATGAATTCTTGAACAAGAATAAATATAACTATAAATACAGTATATGCATTTTGTGCCGTTTAAGGGAATGGGGTAAATAATAGAAATATTAATCTTTAACTCTGTATTGTTTGACTTACCAAACGAAAGCGCTGGCAGGTCGATAGACACACAAACAATCACAAACATACACACAAAAATCAAGCTTTCGCAACCAACGGTTGCTTCATCAGGAAAGAGTAAAGGAGAGGGAAAGACAAAAGGATGTGGGTTTTAAGGGAGAGGGTAAGGAGTCATTCCAATCCCGGGAGCGGAAAGACTTACCTTAGGGGGAAAAAGGACAGGTATACACTCGCACACACACACATATCCATCCGCACATACACACACAAGCAGACATTTACAAATTAGAACAGCATGCCACCCTCCACCTTAAAAAACTATCCAATCTCCTGGTTTCCCACCTCCGGAAAGGCAACTCACTCACCCTTCACAACCTTTCCAGCAAACCTCAACCTCCTCTCATTGCACACAAACCCAGTCTCTCCCATCTACTCAATCTCCCACTTCCAGCTCCACCCCCTCCAAAACCTCAAAATTCCAATCAACACAATCAGGAACCACAACACCCTAATTCAGTAGTTAACCTTTCCTCCAAACCTCTCTCCCAATCCAAAACCTCTGTCCTATCCAAAGGCCTCACCTTCAGCCCCACTCCCAGATTCAACCAAACAGCCCTCGTCAAAGATTTACTGTCCTACACTCGTACTCTCTGCTGTGAATATCACTTTGCCACGAAGAAAAACAATCCTAATCCTACTCCTAATGATCCAACTCCCCAAGACACTATCCAAATTGAACCCTGCCTGGAACAGTTCCGTCCTCCGTCACAGCGGGACCCACCTCCTCTTCCTCAAAATCACCCCCTCCAAACCTTCCAGGAATTTCTGACTTCCAGCCTTGCCTCTCAATCCTTCATAAAAAACCTTAATCCTACTCCCAACATCACCACTGCTGAAGCCCAAGCTATCCGTGATCTGAAGGCTGACCGTTCCATCGTCATTCTTCCGGCGGACACGGGTTCCACGACAGTGGTACTTGATCATCGGGAGTATGTGGCTGAGGGACTGCGTCAGCTTTCACACAACACCACATACAAAGTTTGCCAAGGTAATCCCATTCCTGAAGTCCAGGCGGAGCTTCAAGGAATCCTCAGAACCTTAGGCCCCCTACAAAACCTTTCACCTGACTCCATCAACCTCCTGACCCCACCGACACCTCGCACCCCTACCTTCTACCTTCTTCCTAAAATTCACAAACCCAATCATCCCGGCCGCCCCATTGTAGCTGGTTACCAAGCCCCCACAGAACGTATCTCTGCCTACATAGATCAACACCTTCAACCCATTACATGCAGTCTCCCATCCTTCATCAAAGACACCAACCACTTTCTTGAACGCCTGGAATCCTCACCCAGTCTGTTACTCCTGGAAACCATCCTTGTAACCATTGATGCCACTTCCTTATACACAAATATTCCCCACGTCCAGGGCCTCGCTGCGATGGAGCACTTCCTTTCACGCCAATCACCTGCCACCCTACCTAAAACCTCTTTCCTCATTACCTTAGCCAGCTTCATCCTGACACACAACTTCTTCACTTTGAAGGCCAGACATACCAACAATTAAAGGGAACAGCCATGGGTACCAGGATGGCCCCCTCGTACGCCAACCTATTCATGGGTCACTTAGAGGAAGCCTTCTTGATTACCCAGGCCTGCAAACCCAAAGTTTGGTACAAATTTATTAATGACATCTTCATGATCTGGACTCACAGTGAAGAAGAACTCCAGAATTTCCTCTCCAACCTCAACTCCTTTGGTTCCATCAGATTCACCTGGCCCTACTCTAAATCCCATGCCACTTTCCTTGATGTTGACCTCCACCTGTCCAATGGCCAGCTTCACACGTCCGTCCACATCAAACCCACCAACAAGCAACAGTACTTCCATTATGACATCTGCCACCCATTCCACATCAAACGGTTCCTCCCCTACAGCCTAGGTCTTCGTGGCAAACGAATCTGCTCCAGTCTGGAATCCCTGAACCATTACACCAACAACTTGAAAACAGCTTTCGCATCCCGCAACTACCCTCCCAACCTGGTACAGAAGCAAATAACCAGAGCCACTTCCTCATCCCTTCAAACCCAGAACCTCCCACAGAAGAACCCCAAAAGTGCCCCATTTGTGACAGGATACTTTCCGGGACTGGATCAGACTCTGAATGTGGGTCTCCAGCAGGGATACGACTTCCTCAAATCCTGCCCTGAAATGAGATCCATCCTTCATGAAATCCTCCCCACTCCACCAAGAGTGTCCTTCCGCCGTCCACCTAACCTTCGTAACCTCTTAGTTCATCCCTATGAAATCCCCAAACCACCTTCCATACCCTCTGGCTCCTACCCTTGTAATTGGCTCCGGTGTAAAACCTGTCCCATGCACCCTCCCACCACCACCTACTCCAGTCCTGTAACCCGGAAGGTGTACACGATCAAAGGCAGAGCCACGTGTGAAAGCACCCACGTGATTTACCAACTAACCTGCCTACACTGTGAAGCTTTCTATGTGGGAATGACCAGCAACAAACTGTCCATTCACATGACTGGACACAGGCAGACAGTGTTTGTTGATAATGAGGATCACCCTGTGGCTAAACATGCCTTGGTGCACGGCCAGCACATCTTGACACAGTGTTATACCATCCGGGTTATCTGGATACTTCCCACTAACACCAACCTGTCAGAACTCCGTAGATGGGAACTTGCCCTTCAGTATATCCTCTCTTCTCGTTATCCGCCAGGCCTCAACCTCCGCTAATTTCAAGTTGCCGCCACTCATACCTCACCTGTCTTTCAACAACATCTTTGCCTCTTTACTTCCACCTCGACTGACATCTCTGCCCAAACTCTTTGCTTTTACAAATGTCTGCTTGTGTCTGTGTATGTGCGGATGGATATGTGTGTGTGAGCGAGTGTATACCTGTCCTTTTTCCCCCTAAGGTAAGTCTTTCCGCTCCCGGGATTGGAATGACTCCTTACCCTCTCCCTTAAAACCCAAATCCTTTTGTCTTTCCCTCTCCTTTACTCTTTCCTGATGAAGCAACCGTTTGTTGCGAAAGCTTGAATTTTGTGTGTATGTTTGTGTTTGTTCGTGACATATACAGAGACAAGCAGACATATTAAAAGGCACACACACACACACACATATATATATATATATATATATATATATATATATATATATATATATATATATATATATATATATATCTTGTTTCATAAGTGCATTTCTTGTGCACTTGACACATTCCATATTATAATGGCTACCGTACTGTGTGACTGATCAATGGAACACGCAACCAACCAACTAACTCACTCACTTCTGCTACCGTTCTTGTAGACAATTGTGCCCTATGGCGTCTTCCAATCACTGGGCAGTTTTTTGTTTAAGTGAGCTATGGTGTATCATGGTTAAAATGGGAGCTAACTCAGCTGCAAATTCTATATATAATCTGACAGAGATGCTATCCAAACCTGTAGCCTTTCTTAATTTTAGTGATTTTTGTTATTTCTCAACATTACTGACACTAGGCCTAACATCCTTCTGTCTCATCAAATAAATAAATGCAGAAAATTAATATTTGTGATTACAACAAACAATTATTCAAGTTGTACAGTGTAACTGACTTGTTTCATTTAGACAGTTCATTTCATAAAATACTTGTCTGTCTTATTTTACATTCCTCGTACTCTTGACACCGTAAATCACACAGACACTGTTGTTATAAGTGACTCACTGTACTCCTGATTTCTTGTGATACACAACTCATGGAAAGACTTCCTTCAAAGCTTCATTTGCACAGTCACAGCATTATGCAACGGTCCAGTGCTGCTGCATCAAGACTGCACATCTGCTGTGTATTGAATCCTAAAGTCAAAATTTACACATGCAGTTTGATAGCCACTGTTGCATCGGAGAGGGAGTTGCATTGCAGCTGGAGGCAAGAGTCCTGTATTATGAGATGCACCTTTAGACCACAGCATTGGGAGACGTGTCTGAGACTGTATGAGTTGGGTGTATGTCTACTAGCTTTGAAGAAATACTTTGTCCAAAAGCTAAGTGATTTTCTCTCTTTTCAATGCGGACGTCAGATGCTCAGAACCTACTCTATTTGGCAAAGAGAGATATATGTCCATACACATTCTATATTAAATTCTGAATTTTCCATTAATATAAAAACTAGAGCTGTAAGCATGTGGAGTTCAAGCACTACAAAAATACAAAGGGATGAATACAGTAAGCTAGTTCAAATTGACACAGACTGCAGAAGTTAAGCAAGGATGAAGAGGTTTTCATAGGATAGACCAGCATGGAGAACTGCATCAAACCAGTCATCAGACAGAAGACCACAACAACAACATCCTTACAAATTGTTACACGTACGCATTTTTACGAGTCAAGTGCCTCCAATCATGACTCAACAATATTGCAATCACGTCTGCATTTTGTGAAGAGATAAGAATGTAAGAATCATTTAAAGCCATTTCTTGAAACTTTTTAAATAGACTTTCTCAGGATAATCAAATACGGTCCAGAAGCTCCGTGGCCGGCTGCAAAGAGTAATGTAGCTTTGTATTGTTGAAAAACAAATGGAGTGACTCGAGATAATGACTGTTTAGTAGACGTTGAACTGCTGTTGTTTGTACGTGGACTGGACGGGGATTGTCAGCCACGATAAAAGCTTATGTATTAATTGTGTTCAAAACTGATTCTGGGTGCCCGGAAATGTGTGGGCTTACGTCATAAAGTTTAGTCTTTTCTTTTTCTTTTTTTTTTTTTTTTTTTTTTTTACCAAGTGGAAATAAATATGTTCTGAAGCATTGAATGATATTCCAAGAGTAGCATATTTTTTAAATAAGAAGAGAGAGAGAGAGAGAGAGAGAGGGAGAGAGAGAGAGAGAGGGAGAGAGAGAGAGAGAGAGAGAGCGAGAGAGTGAAAATTTCCCCTTCCTAGCAGTGATATCTTCAGAGAAGCGTCCGGTGCTAGCAGAAGACATTGGCGCTGCAAGAAAAGCAGAACCAGCATTCTTCAACAAGCAAGTCCACGAAAACGCTTAACGTTACACTGGGCCACCGCAACACACTCCCACAGATTAAACAAATCTGTGCTCATTCATGCTTCCCTGCTCTGTATACGTTCAATATCCCCTGTCAGTCCTATCTGGTAAGGGTCCCACATACTTGAGCGAAATTCCAGAAATGGTCACACAAGTGTTTTGTAAGTAATCCCCTTTTTAGATTGATTGCACTTCCGCAGTATTCTACCAATAAACTGAAGACTAACAAAGGCTTTACCCATGACTGAACCTACATGATCATTCTTCTTCATATCCCTACAAAGTGTTACACCCAGGTATTTGTACGAGTTGGCTGATTCAATCAGTGACTCACTAATATGATAGTCATAGGATACTATGTTATTTCATTTAGTGAAATGAAAAATTTTACATTTCTGAAAGCAAGTTGCTCATCTCTGCACCACTTTGAAATCTTATCAAGAACTGACTAGATAACTGCATCTGCAAAAAGCCTGATTTTACTATTCTTATTGTCTGCAAGGCTATTAATATACAACATGAACAGCAAGAGTTCCAACACACTTCCGAAGTTACTTCTACATCTGGTGATGACTCTCCATCCAAGATGACATGTTGCATCCTACCTACCAAAAAGTCCTCAATCCAGTCACAAATTTCACTTGATAGCCCACACAACCATGCTTTTGACAATAAGCACAGGTGTATACTGAGTCAAATTCTTTTCAGAAATCAAGAAATACAGCATCTACCTGATTGCCTTGAACCAAAGCTATCAGTAAGTCATGTGAGAAAAATGTGGCTTGGGATCCACATGATTGATGTTTTTGAAATCCATGCTGGCTGACACTGAAGAGGTCATTCTGTTCAAGATACCTCATTATGTTTAAGCTCAGAATATGTTCTAAGATTCTACAATAAATCGATGTCAAGGATACTGGACAGTAGTTTTGCGGATCACTTTTACTACCCTACTTGCAGACAGGTGTATCCTTTTTCCAAGAACTGGGCAAATTTTTTGGTTTGAGGGATCTACAATAGGGCTAACTCAGCCACAAACACAGATATGACAGGGATTCCATCGGGCCCTGGAGCTTTGTTCAGTTTTAATGATTTTAGCTGTTTCTCAGCACCACCAACACTAGTAGTTATTTCATTCACTTTTTCATTGGTACAAGGATTAAATTGGGCCAATTCTCCTGGGTTTTCCTTTGTAAAGGAACATTCGAAAATGCAGTTAAGGGTTTCAGTTTTGCTTTGCTACCCTCAATTTTAGTTCCTGTCTCATTCACTATGGACTGGACACTAACTTTGGTTCCACTAAAGACCTCTACATATGACCAGAATTTCTTTGGATTTCATAAAACATCACTTGATAATATGCTGCTACACTAGTCACTGAAGGCATCATACATTGTTCTCTTGACAGCCAAATGTGTTTCATTCAGCATCTCTCCATCTATAGCTCTACGCTTTGTTTTATAAGTATTATGCAGTAATCTCTGTTTCTTCAGTAGTTTCTTTACAGTGACTGTATACCATGGAGGTTCCCTCTCACTTGAACTGTTCTATCGGGTATATATCTGTCCAGTGCGTGGCCAACTATTCTTTTCAACTTGAACCAGAGTTCCTCTACATGCTCATGCCCTGTGCTGAAAGTTTTGAGTTCCTCATTGAGATATGACACTACTGACTTTTTATCTACTTTACTGAACATATACATCTTTCTGCTTGTTTAGGTTGTCCTTCGCAGTTTGGTGATAATTGTTGCCATAACTGCGTCATGGTCACTGATTCCAGTTTTGATGTGGACATCCTCAAAGACGTCAGGTCTATTTGACACCATTAGATCCAATATATTTACATCATGAGTGGGGTTCATAACTATCTTGTTGGATGATTAAAGTCTCACCAATGATTACAGTATGATTGGGGAACTTACAAACAGCTGAACTGAGATTTTCCATAAAGTTTTCGGTTACATCAGGATATGAATCTGTTGGGTGACAGAAGGACTCAATTATCATTATGCCCACCCCTGATACTGAGTTTTGCCCAAACAATCTCAGATGCACCTTGAGTTTCTGTCTTGGTGAATTTGAGTTTCTTGCTTACTGTGACAAATACATTACCTCTATTTCCCATTTGCCTATCCTTTAGATATACACTTAAATTTCCCCAAAAATCTCACTGCTACCCATTTCAGGTTTCAGCAAGCTTTCTGTGTCTAGTATTATGTGAGCTTCATTGCTTTTCATGAGTACTTCAAATTCTGACACTTTGTTGGGAGTGCTTTGGCAAATTACCATTAGGATTTTAATACTCTCACCTGTGGGAGGCATTTCTTTCAATCTCTCACTGATACTTCGGGGTTTCCTACAGCTATTGTTATCTGGATTGGATGAAGAGTCATCTAATCTAAGAAAAATCCTTGTGTGAACCCCACACACAGTCATCTACCCAAGTAGCAGCCTCAGATATGTAGTGCACACCAGCTTAGGGGGACCCTACAGTAATCAACTCTATGGCACAACTCCAGGAAGTTTCAGTCTAGCTTGTCACAGAACTTTTGAAGTCTTTGGTTCAGTCCTTCCACTCAACTCAGAACCAAAGGGCCACAATCAGTTCTGGGGATAATGTTGCAAATTGTGTGTTTCGTTGAAACTCCATGCACAAGGCTGGTCATCTCGACCTTCTCTGTCAGTCACTGGAATGACCCAAAAATGATCTTGGAGAGCAGGCAACAGGCATCATTTGGTCCAGTTGGTTGCTGCCATTTCCCTAAGGGTACCATCATTCGCCGTACATTTGAACTGCTGACAATTAATAGACCCCTATCCTTTTACAACTGCCTCCTTCTGACACTGGACAAAACAGGTTTCTCCAAAACAGGTGAAGTGAGTCCCACTGGCTCAGTTTCTGTCAAAGACAGCACCTCAGACTTGTTGGTTTTGGGATTGGTACAACACCCTGAGTCCTTCCTGGTCCCCATCCACTCTTTACAGGATGCCTAGATCTGCCACTGAAATGCCACTTGCACTCAAGCGGATGTATAATGACAGATCCGGTACTTTCTGCAGAGGAGACAGGATCCATGAGAGAGGATAGTACCTGAGATACCTCAGGTACAGCTAACACAAGTACATGACACTTGGGAGTTCTTCCAACACACCAGCAGCAGCTGAGAACCATTTGACAGTAGTCATGGTGATTTCCAGCTGCTTACAAACATCAGTCATCTCATGCCATGTTCAAGAACAGCACTCACAATGGGGCTGCAATTTGGCTGGTGCAACGTCTTTATAAGGCAGTGAACAAATAACTTTAAATTAAGCCCATTGATTATCTTTTAATTTGTTGTGCTAAAAAGTTGGTAATTTTCTATAAGAATTGAAGCAAATATACCAAATGAGATTTCTATTAATGCAACACAAAAACCTGTGGTGAAAACTAGCAGTGTCATGAAACATTTTGAGATTAATTATAGTTATTTGCAAACTCGAAAACAGAGTTAATTTATGATAAATGCAGATAATACACAGGGCTACTCCTCTTTAGGGGAAAACTAGATGTAACACAATATGTTAGTTAGAAAATCTGCTACAGTAACTATATCATAATCTCTGATTTGCTAAAAATTGCTTGTAGTTTATGCAAAGGACAATGTTAGCTTGCAAAAATTCCCAAAACACACACTTACTTATGTCAATATACAATGAAATTTAGGTGTGATGCATTCTTTGGGAGAACCACAAATGCTGATTTGCTACGAAATAAATTACATACCCACAACTCTCAGACCGATGACTTACAAAAATACAATTTTGCAAACATCCAAAAATTCTCAAGATAACCTGCTTTTTCACATAACTGTACAATGAAATTAGAGAACAATGATTTTGAATGGGGATATGCCTACTGTTCTCAAAAATTTTAAAAGAGCACAATTAAGTTTAAGCCTACAATTAATGATAACAGTACGAGTTTATCGCCCACTCAAGAATGTTTGATATTTTACAATGTATCACAGAACAAATTACACACGGGTATTGATACAATCAATGAAAGATATGCAGAAACAATGCGAACAGTAAAATATGCAAATCTACAACTTTCAAGTTGGCACGTGAACCTGTACATGCAGTCTTACGAAAAAGGAATATGAAAAATCTGTGCAATATGCACTTTTCAGTTAACTGATTCTGTAAACACTTCTACACTGGCATGCCAAAGACAAACACTGCAGCTTGAGTTCATCTCAATCAAAATTGCTAAAATGTGCAGCACCAACAAAGCACATCTTCTGCCTGTTGCAGCTAAGAATTGATTTATGAGTGCACCAAGTACATTCACAGTGCTAAGGCCTGAACAACTGGCCAACTTACAGATGAAAATACCCACATTCCAGTGACACCACTCACTTCACACACAATGTTTTCCCATTATCAC